>NC_065448.1:77507576-77814361 GCF_917563875.1 Diabrotica virgifera virgifera
ATAAATATCCGTTATCATTGTTAAAATCCGTCTCCGACATATGTCCCAATTCCATATACTCATTCATAAAAGTAACATACATACCATTCAAATCTTTATTTTTGTTTAAACGTTTTTCCAATAAGTCAAATCTATGCAACGCCATAGTTTTAGAATCCCCTAATTCATTTATTGTATCTTTAAATGGGATTTTAATTACATACCTTCCTGAAGAATTTTTTCTAACCGTTTCCTTAAAATAATTTTCGCAAAACATTTCTTCATTTGACAATATTTTTTTGATGAACCCAATTCTTCAATCTCCCAGAACTTTACTAATTGATTATTTATTGATTCATTATAAGAATTAACATTAAAAAATGTATGAGAATTTTTAGGTTCTAGGGAATTAAGGTATAAATTTCCAGCAATTATCCAACCAAATTTTGTATTTTGCAAAATCGGCATATTTGGACCTAAAGACGTTTTACCTCCTAACAAAACAGACCAAAATATACTCGAACCTAGCAATAAATCTATATCATCCAGATACATAAAAATCTGGATCTGCCAACTTTAAATCTAAGGGAATTTTTAAATAATTTTTATTGAAAGGCCTGCTCGGTAACTTTCCCGTAATATTGGGAATAACCAAACAATGAGTATCCATAGTAAATTCTCCTTGGCAAGAACTTAACGTGACAATCGTTTCTTTATTAATTTTTGCTAGCGCCTCTCCAACACCCTTGACCAAATGTTCTACCTTTTGACATTTTAAATCTAATAATTTACAAATTTTCTCACTAATAAAACTACTCTGAGAACCGCTATTCAATAATCCACGACAAACAATCGATTTATTTCCATCTACAATGCGAACTAAGACCGTCGACAATAAAACCTCAGAAATCTCATAGGAATTGGCAACGTCTTTGGAAACATGAAGAGAAGAACTTAGCTGACGTTGATCGTTGTCTGAGCGTTCAATACAGTTATCGATTATGTCGATATTTGAATTCGATCCTGTTCGATGTTGATTCGTATCGATTGAATCAGTAGTAGCCATATTTCTAGAAACATTAGCGTTGACATTATTTAAATGCAATAATGAATTATGCAATTTATGACATTTTATACACTTTTGTAACTTGCATTTCCATGTAGGATGTGAATTCCTTAAACAATTTAAACACAAATTTAATCCTTTAGCAGCCGAGATTCTCTCATTTAAGTATATTTAATTTTAAAAATGCATCGCATTTATATATCGGATGATCATTTTGACAAAAGTCACATTTGACACTAGACTGACGTTTAATAGAAGCAAAACTCGAGAATTTACATTGGGAACCTTTGCTTTATTATTTGTATAACCAGAAGATATTTGAAGCTTCTCTAACATTTGACATTTTTCCTTATTTTTCCTTTAAAAATATATTTAAATCTGTCATACTGGGTAAGTCATTTTTATGTTTGAAACATTCCCATTCCCTTCTGGTGGTAGCATCAAATTTAGAACACATTATAAATATTATTATGCTATCCCAACTTTGAGTGTCTAAGCCTAAACTATTTAATGACCGTAAATGTTTAGTAACATTATCAAATAAATCTCTTAGTTCAAGATGAGACTCGTTATTAATACCAGGATGATCAAAAATTGCCTTCAAGTGGTTGTGAATAATAAGTTTTTTATTCTCATAACGCTCTGTTAACATTTGCCAAGCTATTTTATAGTTTATTGACGAAACCTCTATAGATTTTATTATTTGTTGAGGACCTGCTTCAAGAGAAGATCGCAAATAATAAAATCTATTATAAATCTAATATCTGTTAACCCGCCAGTGGTCGCTATATGAGATTTTCTCTAAAATAATATCCTTTTATGATGTAATAAAAGGCGCCGTGGATGTGGTCGATGATATGAAAATCCTATATTCTGTTTCACGGGTTAGTTGTAGATGGTCACTTACCATATATTTTTCAATGTTATATATTGGCGGCATCAATAGTCACATTTTATATAAAGATAATAATAATAAAATAGAAAAACGTCGTGTCTTTTTAAAGCAAATGGCTTTATCGTTGATGAAACCTCATCTTTTTTGTAAAATTTTGTAAAGAAAGGCAAAAGTTGGATATGTGGGAGAAAATCTCACGCGCGACCCCTCGCATAACAACCGACCTAGCTACCAATGCCAAGTTAAAGAAGCATTATTGTGAACCAATGCTAGAAAACAATCTTTATATTCGAGCCACGAGTCATAGTGCCCTTTAAAAGTACATAAAGAAGTAGGTGGTAACTTAAATAATACCTGAAAACTATTATTATTAACCTCTTTATTTGAATCACTATGAACTGATACAATATCTGCATTATATTCTATTTTAAAATTATCGCAAAATGTTTGCATATCACTAACAAATTCAAAATACGAAGCCTCAAAAGTATTAATTTCATTCTCATTATCCTTACTCACCTCTAGTTCATCAATTTTTTCTTGAATCACATGAAACTCTTCATACAAGGATAATACCTTGCTTAACATAAACTCTACATCTGTGATCAATTTTTTAGAAACATCATCCTTATTAATTTTATCAAAATAATTCTTAAACCTTGTAAGTTTACCTTTAACTACTCCCCTTCTTGCCTTTAAATTCTTTAACTCTTATTCAGCCATTGTTGCACAGATCAAAAAATACAATAAATCAAAAGTCACCTACCGTATATGGTTTTATGAACCTCAAATCGACATCGGCTTCCTTAGCACTGAATGTCGTAACCTTGTGTAAACCTTTTCAAATGGACATCGGTTTCCTTGGCACTGAATGTCGTAACCTCGTGTAAACCTTATTTACTGCAAAAATTTTCTTATCCGGCTCGAAGGACCAGAATAATTATGTATAAACTTCGGGCTAATCAATGATGATTGACCATATTCATGAATTAATCATTTAAACATTAAAAACTTCATTTGCAAAAAGGGATATATTTTGAGTTTTATTGCTGCTTGACAAGAGTTATTTTTCTAATATTATTTTTTGTTGTTAGCGTCAACCATAGCAACATCGATCATAAACTCAAAGCTTACATTAAAAAATGTAACAAAATAAATTTTATAAATTGTCTAAACAAGTATTAGTCGTTGTTTTTGTTTTCTGAAAGTTAATTTTTAACCCTATATTTCTAGCTTCTGAATCTAGCTCTTTCAGTATTTTTTTAGTTCATTTTCCCTTCAGCTATCAGGACAATGTCATATGCGTAGCAAAGGTTATTCAAAAATTGTCCATGTCCATTGATGTTAATTACTGTTTTTTTTTTCATTTCAACCAGATCTAACAGCTACTAAAACTAATCCAAAAAAATATAGAACAAAACAAAATATCACAAGAATGGAGATCAAGCATCCTAATATCTCTCTTAAATAACACATAAACTGAATGAAATTGTAACACTTGAAAAATAACTACAAGGTTTTAGGTCGGCAAATTTTAGCGAAGCAAGTTCAAGAGAAATCACTCGGCATATTTATGTTTCTTGAACCGGAAGAAGGCATTCGACAAGTTATGTACGTTATAAATAGTACCAATAAATAAGCAACCGCGTCTAGAAGGGAGGCATATTCAATTGGTACCGTCTCGTCGGCAGTTTCGTTCACACTTATCTCATCCGGTCGTTCAGACAGTGGCAAAAAATCCGTCGTTATTCGCAGTGCCAAAAAATCCGTCAAATGACCTTGATTCACTCCGACGGATCCGTCTAAAGCGTCCACTATACTACTCGCGAAGTTGATCGAAGTTTTCCTAGTACTTCGTCGGGGAACTTCGCGAGAGTGAAGATCTCGCTTAAATATGAGTGTCATACAAATTGTATTACCACTGGCATAGGTCTAAAGCAAGCACCACATTCTCGGCGAAGTTAATTCGGCAAAGTTGACCGAAGTCCGAAGTACTCGTCACTACACACTCGTTCTACTTCGCGAGGAACACATTCACGCCGGGCGATAAGGACTTCGGTTCCTTTGACTTGTTCGCAAAAACCGCCACCGAATGAAAGTAGGCCGAGTTAAAGGATTTGAAGTTGGTTTCTCTCCGCGCGAATGTGTTCCTCGAAGTTGAACAAGTGTGTAGAGATGCACTTCGGACAACTTTCCCTAGTACTTCGTCGAGGAACTTCGTGAGAGTGTAGATCTCCCTCTGTGCTTGTGTAAGTGAAAACGGGCTCTGAATAAGAACTTATACAGTTCGTCTAATATACTTACCGTTGCACGTCATTATCTACGTCAGAGATCTAAGTTGAAATTGTTGCCCAATTACAAAAAACTCTTGAATTCATTTTAAATTAAATATATCACATAATTTTTGAGGAAATGGATTATACAACGAAACAAATTAATATTTAATGTAAATAAATAAAAACTTTAGAAATAGAAAACAAGAATTAAGTTATAATCTTACGTTAAAGTAAATAATATAAATAGTAAATATAATAAAACAAATACTTATAATAAAGAATAAAAACAAATATGAAGTGTCATCACCGCAACTGTCAAATAAATGTTACCAATTTATTCCACAATATCCCCTTCGTTCGATTATGTTGGGGCCACAGTAACGTTAACGTCTAACGTCCATTATCGTATTAATTAACACATCAAAAATCATGGAATAAACTGCGCATTAACCCTCGCAGGACCAACCTTTTAGTAGAAACAGCGAGGACCAAGGAGGGTCAATAAATGTCCACACATAAATTAATCAAAAACGTGCTTCTTTATTTAAACTAATTTAAAAATATTACAATGGAACCCCGTTAAGTCGGCCTCCGATAACCCGGAAGTCCGGCTAACCCGGACCGATTTTCATCAGACAGAACAAACATTTTTTCACTTTTACTGAGTTTTTTACCAAGAAATCAACAATACTGTATACAACTGTACCTACGTAATTTAGATGTAGTGTGAATAAATATGTATTTCATGTTTTTGTAATTATAATGTGTATTTGTTAATTATTTATATGTATTTTATTATTTTTACCATATTCTCCGGCAAACCCGGATTTTCGATAACCCGGATCGGTCGCGGTCCCAATTAATCCGACTTATCGAGGTTCCACTGTATTTTTATATTATTCCTAGACGTTAATGGAACAATTAAAAGATACGAATTTATAATTTACCCGGAGTGTTCGGCTTCAGTGGAATTGGCATCATCGTAGGATACAGAAACATTTTTGACTTCTTGCTGTGCTTACCGCATACATTCCTGCATTTTGAACAAACTATGGTTGTCTTTGCCCACTTATTGGCCTTTTTTCTTTAAGATTTTGCTAATTTGACATATGAATGATATCGTCCCTTTCCATTTTGGGATGGTGTTGAAGGTATTCAAGGGGATTATTTATAGTCCACTGTCAAGTTTTTATAAAAGTATGAGAAAATGAATTAAATTATAGAAATGCTAATTATGTCATCTAATAGGGCAGTAGTACGCCGACAACTACTAATTATTTGAGATTTTTAGGAACAAAGTTATTTATAAAATCGGATGTAATGCAATGTTGTGGATACTTTTTAACCCTCCTTGGTCCTTCTAGGGTTAAAGTGACTGGCCACACTTATTTTAGCGCGTAGTTAGCAGAAAACGCATTTTTTAATCCACCAATTTCAAGATGGAAGTCGAAGCTGCTACGCTGTTATATTTTATGAGAGCTAATTATTATTTTCTGAATTCGTATTATATATATTATGCATGACATCAAATGCAAATCAGCGTGTTTTATTGTATACCTCATTCGTTCCCATGCCACATTTTAACGATTTTTTATATTTATTTAAGTGGGTCCTATAGCATCAGATAAGTGTGTCTTTTTTCTTTTTCAAATCTTCTACCGTCGGAGTCGCCAGAAAAGATAATGATTGCACAATTCGAGACAAGCGTCACCATGAACACCACGATTTTCATGTGATTTTTGTCGGGGATCCCATAAACAAGGTTTTGTTTCAAACATTGTTAAAAATTCAATTATTTTCTCATTACTCCTATCCATTTTCGTAGAATAGTATGTACCTATTTCAAAACAAATTACTCTGCTGCGCTGCAAGGTAGAACTTGTTGAAACAGTGCAAGTGTAGCCACAACAAAGGGCAAGTAACGGAGTAACTCCTTTGTAGTGTCGAAAGAAACCGACACCCGATCTATCGTCTAACGTTTAACGGCATTAATAATGACATTAACAAATTAGCGCGCTAAGTCATTCATCTAACGCGTTAGTCAAATAACGCGTTAATTAACGGCATTAGACGTTACTATGGCCGCAGCATTACAGTTAGAGTGTGTTCCGAACAAATGTGCTTCATAAAAATGCTTTATAATCCATTTATACAAATTAAATGAAACATATTATTGTGTATTTCTTTAAGTTAACATTAATAGAAATCTTCAAATATTATTTCTACGCGTATATAATAAAATATGTCTAGTGGCTGTAATTCCAGTGTAGTCGGCAAAATGATTCTAAAAAAGAACACACCTACCGCCTAAATATTTCGTGTTGGTATCATGTGACGTCACGGGCTATGACGCGGATGACGTGCAACGGTAAGTATATTAGATGGAGTATACTTACCCCAAAAACCTGAACAAGCATATAAATTTCCCTAACAGGAAAGAAGTCAATATTAAAAGGTGTCCATGTATACGTAAATAATCCACACACTTCTGTCATATTACGAGCTTGGTTTTCTAGGTGGCAGGTTTCCTTCTTAAATATATTCGAAGTAAAAATAATTATCCAGATTAAAGACTCCAAGTAAACAAAATGCATTTTGGCATATTTATTAAAATCCATGTTATCTCTATCAAAATCTAAGGGCTTTCCGAATGTCTCGAAGTCGGACATGTAGTTATACATGGCGGATACTGACTTAATTTTAACAAAATAGGCCCATACCAAAGCGTAAGTCGTGGTAAATGACACAGCATAGTTGACATCAAGTTCGATACGATTATTTTCTTTGCCTAAAATAATGATTAGAGTAAGGTATCGTTTTATGCGGTGGATAAGTTCCACAGAAAAGCGCATATAAAAAAATCGCATAAAAAAGACTTTACTTGCAATGAAAAAGTAGGGATACGTTCCGTAAATTTCTAAAATCACATAAAATGGTGGACATTTATCCACCAAAAATTATATGTCTTTGATATTTTTTGTCTCCATTGGGCCAAATAAAATCTTAAAGAAGAAATTAAAAACGCAGACTAACGATATTGAGATTGCAAAAATATCTTCTAATGGAACATAAAACTTTACGACACTTATAGATAAGGCGAAAACGGCGGGTTCGAAGGGAAAAATATTCCCATGAGATTTTTTTGCATAATCACATTCGTGAGAAATCCCAGAATAAGGTTCAAGAAGTCGCCCACGTGAAAAGTGGGCCAATTTTTTTAACAATTTTTTTTTAATCAAATTGCAAGAATCAATATTTTTGGCCCGAACAATTTTTTCTTAAATTTTTTGGACCATTCTGGACAAAAAAGGTCTCTTATAATTTTTCTCTAAAGTTGATCGTTTTCGACTTAAAAGCAATTTAAAATTGAAAAAAACGAAAACTGGCGATTTTCAAGGCTTAATAACTCGGTTAAAAGTTATTATTATGAATGTCAATATATGACTAAATTAAAGTTTAAAGCCACCCCTACAAGATCCTGAAGAAATTTTTGTCATTATTTTATTACTAAGCTGTTACTTTTAAGTAATAATAATACGCGACATGCACGTGTGCGGCCGCTGTAAATTCTGAGTGCGAGAGAGAAGCCATTCCAGCAGTCCTATTGTGCATCTTACTCACACTCACATTTACAGCGGCGTCAATATGATCTAACCGCTCTTTTTTAGTAATTAAAAATAACAGCTTAGTAGTAAATTAATGACACAGATTTCTTCAGGATCATGTAGCGGCGACTTTAAACTTTGATTTAGTCACTTTCTGGCTTTCTTAATAATAATTTTTAACCGAGTTATTAAGTCTTAAAAATGGCCATTTTCGCGTTTTTCAAATTTTAAATTTCTTATAACTCGAAAAAGATCAACTTTAGAGAAAAATTATAAGAGAGTTTTATTGTCCAGAATGGTCCAAAAAACCTAAAAAAAATAGTCCGGGCCAAAAATATTGATTTTTCCAATTTGATTAAAAAAAATTGCTAAAAAAAAATTGGCCCACTTTTCACGTGGGCGACTTCTTGATCCTTATTCTGGGATGTCTCACGAATGTGATTATGCAAAAATATCTCATGGGAATATTTTTCCCAACGAACCCGCTGTTTCCGCCTTGTCTATTAATTAAATGTTTCAATCCAAAAATCAAAATGTGCTGTTTATTATACTGCAACTTGAAATCAGCAACATTTAAACTCTTAAATATTTAAACATTAAAATTTAATTTCAAAACAATTACAGGTTATACCTTTCAACGCGAAACTCAGATTGATGTTAATAGTTACATGATACATCATGTCACAAGGGGAATACCCGAATTACAAACCCTCAGATTACTGACATCTGGATGGGAATAGTTAATATTAATTCCTACTATTTGTTAATAATAGAATCTTTTTGATGAAATACAAACCGCACAACTTCAAAATCGCATTAAAATAATCCGCATAAAAAGAGACCTTACTGTATATTTATATTGTAAAGCAAACTGTACAGGGTGTCTCAAATTGGTATGTTTTCCAGTGTATAGCGAAAACTAGAGGAGATAGAAAGAAAGTAGTTAAGATGTCATGACTCCTTTTTTCGTTAAAGTAACGATTGCCCAATCAAATCATCAATAGCTCCTCACCTTATCGAGATACTGGGCGAATATTGAAAAATGTCGAAAACGACAGGGTTACAGATCTTCTTTATTAAGAAAAATTTTTAAAAACTTTATATAGTCCATGTGGTGAGACCGCTCCCGTCTAAAAAAAATCTGATTCGGTTTCTTTGTATTCAAAAATGTCCCCTTTAAACAAATCTGAAGGGTGCCGGGCGGAATTTTTGGGCAGAAATTGTTTAAACAATTTTTTAAACAATACAAAAGATCACGTTTTTTGCTCCGCAATATATATTTTTGAATTTTGTGGGTCATTCTTAACAAGAAAGATATCTTGTAAAATTTCTCAGAAATTGATAGTTTTCGAGTTATAGACGATTTAAAATCTGAAAAATGCGAAAATACGCATTTTCGAGGCTTAAAAACTAATATTTAAATTAGTATTTTTGAGGTTCCCAGATACTTAGATTGAACACCGAACATTCAGCTTCAAGATTCTGAAGAGTGATCGCGTCTAACTTTAATTTATACCGTTGTTATTTAATTGTTAAATATATGTGTTTATCCGATTTTTTGCAGGTGCGGCGCGCTCCATTTCAAAAATCTTCTATTTTCCTCCGAAAAATATTTTTTCTAGATTTTCTGTGATATTCTAAATAAAATAAGTTTCTTGCCATTTTTCTCAAAAGTTAATAGTTTTTAAGTTATAAGCTATTTAAAATCCGAAAAATTACAAAAAAAAACATATTTTTGGATTTTAAATCGCTTATAACTTTAAAACTATTAACTTTTGAGAAAAATATTAACGACCTTATTTTATTTAGAATACCCAAAGAATCTAGAAAAAATATTTTTTGGAAGAAAATAGGAGATTTTTGAAATGGAGCGCGCCGCATTGGCAAAAAAATCGAATAAACACACATATTTAACAATTAAAAAACAACGCTATAAATTAAAGTTAGACGCGATCACTCTTCAGAATCTTGAAGCTGAATGTTTAGTCTTCAATCTAAGTATCAGACAACCTGAAAAATACTAATTTAAATATGAGTTTTTAAGCCTCGAAAATGCGTATTTTCGCATTTTTCAGATTTTAAATCGCCTATAACTCGAAAACTATCAATTTCTGAACAAATTTACAAGATACCTTTCTTGTTCAGAATGACCCACAAAACTGAAAAATATATGTTCCGGTGAAAAAAAACGTGATTTTTTGTATTAGTTTAAAAAAATTGTTTTAACAATTTCTGCCCAAAAATTCCGCCCGGCACCGTTGTATTCGGACGGGAACGGTCTCACCACATGGACTAATAGGAACTTTTGATAGATATATTATGGACGAATTAAGTGGCGTACAAAAAACTTTTTAGGGGGTCTCGCTAAGAAAATATAAAGCATACTTATGTTTTTTGTTTTAATGGGACACCCTGTATATTTTGACATTTTTCATTTACCTTTTTAATTCTCTTTCATCTGATATTTATGACATACCATATATCTTTTCAGTTGTTGGAGCTACCGTGCAAATAAATTGTTTATAGTTGACGTCAGGTAAAAGGCACTTAAAAATAAAACATTCGTTAACGTATTTTAACATTTTAATATTAGGGTACCAATCCTTGACAGTTTTATTAAATTTATTTATTAAAATAAAATCAGTACCTACCTAACTTGAAAATAAAGTAAATACTTAACTGCTTATTATTGGTTCAAAGTGAATTTTTATATTTAAATTATTATTGATTCCATATTTTATAAATAAAATTATCACAAAATAGAATACACTGTATTTTATTACCTTTTTCGTTTCCATTTATAATTTTTTACCCAATATGTTATTACTGTCTTTTATACTCTTTATCTAAAATGACATATTATTGTTACATCTTGTAAGAATGTTCATTTCATCGAGTAGGCTTTGGTAATGTTGGCATGGAAAATAAAACAAAACATGTGTCATCTGTGTTATCTGTCAGAATTAATATTGCCACCTAAAGTATTGTCAACAAAAACATGAATTTTGAAAATTATGAAAAATACGATGTGCATTTGGCTTACCTATATTGAATGTCAAAAGAATGTTATTGCTGCATCTGAATTATATTTTCAACGATATCCAGAAAGAAGGCAAGAGAGGCGATATCCAGACAAGAGAATTTTTAAAAAGCTTGATACAAATTTATTATAGTATAGTCCTGTCGCCAGGGGGGGTACAACGGCCTCCTGTATTCAGATGGACTTACCCAAGTTTTTTTTAAATATTTTGACCCGTAGAACACGAATTTTTTGGGTAACAGTTGATCCGGATGTCGATAAGATTTTTATAAACAAAGAACTTGAGGAATTACATAACAGCGATTTCTCTCAAGACAATACATGTTTTTGTATTTTTTGGGCCATTCTAACCAAAAAGTGTTCCTACAAATTTTTTCGTAGGATGCATAGTTTTCGAGATAAACGCGGTGGAACTTTCAAAAAATCGAAAAATTGCAATTTTTGTACCCGAATAACTTTTGATTAAAAAATAAAATAGCAATTTTGCTTACCGCATTTGAAAGTTCAAGTCAAAGTATATCGGTTTTAGTTATTTGCATTGCTAAAAATTTATTATTTTATTGTTAAACAAAAGTATAAACACCTAGTGCTGGAGTGATGTTTTCAATGATTTTTCATTTAAAATCGAACGAGTAGGTAGAGTAGGTACAAGTGCAAGCGAGGCTATTTCTACGTAGCATGCATGTAAACGCATGTATTAGGCACGGGAAACACTATGTGTTTATAGCTTTTTTTAGCAATAAACACATAAATTTTTAGCAATGTATATATTCGATACCGATAGAATTTGACTTGAACTTTCAAACGCGGTAAGCAGAATTGCTATTTTATTTTTTAATCAAAAGTTATTCGGGTTCAAAAATTGCAATTTTTCGATTTTTTGAAAGTTCAACCGCGTTTATCTCGAAAACTATGCATCCTACGAAAAAACTTGTAGGAACATTTTTTGGTTAGAATGGCCCAAAAAATACAAAAACATGTTTTGTTTTGCGAGAAATCGCTGTTATGTAATTCCTCAACTTCTTTGTTTATAACAATCTTATCGACATCCGGATCAACTGTCACCCAAAAAATTCGTGTTCTACGGGCCAAAATACATAATAAAAACTTGGGTAAGTCCATCTGAATACAGGAGGCCGTTGTACCCCCCCTGGCGACAGGACTAGTATGGATGTTTCGTAAAACCACTTCGTCAGTATGAAAAAAATAATGAAGCGAAAGTTTTAAATACGTTGGGTTTTACATATACACGCATACCATAAAACTTCTTTACGTCAAATTGAGAAGGAAATAGGTATTCCAAAGACAAATGATGGGAGAATTTTTAAGAAACATAAATTTAGGCCTTATCGTACATCTGTCCGACAAAAATTATTACAGCCGATTTCATAATCATTCGAAAAAGTGGACATTAGTAAAAGGGGGCTTTATGTTAAGAGGATCGGTACGTTTTTTCGGCTGCAATGCTATTCAAATGGGGATTCATTTTTTTCGAATCCTGAGAAAACTAATAAGCATTTTTAAAAATTTAAACGCAGAATGAAAGATTGCGTTATTAGCGAGGGCCGAAAGTCCCTGAGAACTTCTATAATGTTTATTTTAATAAGTTACAGGGGTGAAAAACTAAGAGAAAATTTAGTGTGATATTTAATTTCAAATAGGTATCTCATTCAAAATAAACTTTTTATTTATTCTAAGGGACTTTCGGCCCTCGGTAATAATTTAGTCTTTCATTCTGCGTTTAGATTTTTCAAAAATATTTATTGGTTTTTTCAGGATTCGAAAAAAATGAACACAATGTCCGTGGTAATTTTCCAAATCTATCTTTGTCATACAACGCACTTAGTCGAATAGAATATTGTCAGTCAGACACTGACAATCAGTGACAATTTTAAATAATTATTTGACATGAATCGGGAATATTTTTAATTGTTGATTAAATAATATTTTTTAATTAATAATAGTGTATTTGATAAATAATTGATTTAAAAGGTGAATTTTATAAAAAGTTATGTATTGTGTATTATTTATGGAAGATAGAAGCAGAGAATACATCAAGATATATTCTGTGATCCAAGTGTTTTGTTGTTAAAGATGTTCAAAATTGTAAGCGTTCCATTTATTAAAAAAGTTTCCGTTAAAAGTTAAAAGTTATTTTTAAAAGTTTATTAAAAAATCACTTTAACACTTTTCCTCTTTCCTCGATTGAGTATTAGTTTTTGTTGTAGGTACATATAAATTATTACAATCACTGAATACATAGCTAGTGAAAAAATTATCACATTTATTAACTGAATTAATAATTTGCAATTATACAAAAAATAACAGTTATCCAAGAACATTCAAAAGCCATCTCTTTAAGCTAGTTATGACATTGTTAAGTAGAATGACATTCTAGTAATATGTACATATCCATACCCATCCATACCAGTGTGAATTTTACTACACGTAATTTGCCATGTAAAGACAGAAAAGGTAGGGATAGCCGTAAAATATTTGCGAATTATGTACCCATGGCCTTAAAGTGGACTTTAAAGCGGCTGTTAACGATTTTGATTTCATAATTCGATTTAAAGGATGCTTTTAGTAAAGTCTGTTTTAATGAAATTTAATACTATTGGTTAAACTGAATTATGTTATATTTGAACTAAAATGGAAATAATGATATTTGAATGTCATACATTTTGCCAGTTTGTAGCGTTTTGTAGGATACCTACTCTCGGATACTACTCCTATAATTCTTGTTTTTACTACACAAAAATCGAGCATGAGACTCTTAATCTCAGGGTCGTGGGTTCGTGCCCCACGTTGGGCGCCAGTGTAACAAAAATAAGAAAACTTCTGTTGGAGTGAAAGTAAAAAGAAAGATATACTCCAACAGAAGTAAGGAAAAAAAAGAAGAGGATTTTCTGTTTGAGTGAATGCACAGAGAGTGATAAACTCCAACAGACGAAGGAAAAAGTAAATAAATAACTAATGGGACATAGATGTAGAGAGATGGGCTGTAAAGAGAAAGGGTGAAGTGACTTCTACGTTGAGAAGTCGAAGTAAGAAAAATAAAAAATACTACTTTGCAGTAGTACTGAAGAAAGGGGGATTAGAAGGGATAGAAGTAGACGTGGGAAGAGACAGAGGCAAACTGAATAGAGTTGGCTAGCAAGAGATGCAAGAAAACCACTTGACACTCAAGGATGGATACGGCTCGTTTGCATGCCTGTCGAAGAACAGTAGCTCTATATAGATAATAATGATGACTAAAAGATGAAATAATAAAATAAGAATAATGTACTGAAACTGAATGAAGATAGATAATTGCTAAAGACGAACAAGATAAATAAATCTAACAAATCATGGGCGCCATGAAAATGATCTTCGATCATTTTCCCAGGTATCTTACACTGTGGTTAAATACTAAATAAATTAAAACTGTAATAATGCACATAAAGGAATAATAAAAATAAATGATATACAAAATAAGTACATATTTATTAAAATTAACTACCAGATTTTTAACAATCTCCGAGTTACACCAAGTGCATATCATGTGACTCTAAAATGACATAAGTTATACAAGAAGCTATATATATTTTAAAGATAACAACAATAATGTTATCTGTTATAAACTTAAATACCTCTTACATATATATATAGGGTACAAAATTACATAAGTCTTCTACCAAATGGTTATAGTACGCCTGCTACGTACAACTAAAGGAAACTGACAAAGATGAAAATACTACAAATAAATAGGCCCAAGCCTCACTAAGGGAAAATACAATAATGAATAAATAAAGTTAAATATACAATTGACTAAAGTAGAAATGAAGTTGAGATAAATACCGACGATGACCTAAATTAACCGAACAAATGGAATAAAGCGAATAACAGTAAAATATTTGGGAAACAAGCTAGTAATATTAAAAAATAAATTTACCCGAATTACATAAACCAATATCAAAGCAATAATAAAGTATTAAAAACCTAATTTTCTCTAGGCTTATTCCTGTGCACAAGAAGTTACCGTAGATACAAAGTTTGGGAACCAAATAATCTAATATACCTACAAATATGTCAAAAAAAACCAGAGGTAACCTAAATCTAGAAAAAAAACATAGTGTATTTAACAGATAGTCTGAAATATAAAAAAAACCAATAGTTACTAAAACACCTCACTAAATGTTCCCAAACGAGGTTGCGGTTGCATCCTAGAAAATGATGCACCAGGATGGTGCGACCCCATGACTCCTGTAGGCCCAGGTGCCAAGACGAAAATTGAGCTGGAACGCTCCCATAGCTTGCTCCCAGTTAGACATATTCCCAATGGTGACTTGGCCGTGGCTGCAGTGGTTTCCCTAGGTGGTCAAAGGGCTACGGTTTCATGTTAGGGTTTCTTCCAAATGGCGAATGATTCCTATTAGGCTCCAACAGGAGTTGTCACACACATGTCTCCCTAACTCCAGACAACCCTTGCTGGTAACTTTTTACTTAAAAAAACTGGATGGATGTTATAAAATAAGGTGTATGGAACTCATTCGCCATTTCATGGTACCAGTACCAAGTACCAAACCAACCCACTCAATTAGCAGCCACAAACCAAGTGACGAACGAGAGACGTTTCTCCGCCAAGGTGAACGTCAAATTCTCTCAGAAAACGAAATCATTCTCGATAGGTGGAGTACGTTCCATCACCGAGGTATGACGTCACCCCAGTAGTCCTATACGAGAAATTAGAGAATTTAAATGGAGACCGAGGGAAAATAATTATAATAATAATTAAAGAGCTAATTTTGTAACGTGACCGTTACAATCCCCTTCTACTCGGGAAAAAAATTTTATCCATAAAATTTTTTTTTTCTAAACTTCAAAATATTAACAACTAAATTTACAATAGTCTAACAATCCACGTTGATTCGCAAGATTACCACTAAGCATAAACTAAGGTTCAAGGAAAAATAAATATATATATGACTCAAACTCATGCTAAAATGTTACTATGTTACTCTCTGCTACCAAATATTGACATAATATTGCTTAAAAGTCAAAACAGAACTAAATATTGCACTAAAGTTCATAATAATGCTAAGTGTCGAACTGGGCACCAAAACCAAAATTGAACTATCCATGGACATCAGATTTATAAAGGATATATCCAAGGACGGAACAACCAGGAAAAGGTGTGAGCAAATTCGAACCATATCAAAAGTAAATGTACCAAAGTGAATAAAAAAAATCAGTAACTAAAATAAGTAAAGAATTGAACACTTAATCCAAAATTGAACTAACAATGGACACCAGATTCATAATAGTATATCCAGAGAAGAACAATCAGGAAGATTTATGGAACAACTCTCACTAATGCCAAATAATACCAATAATAAACATACCAAAGGAATCCAAAACTCAATAACCAAAATAGATGTGGAATCGGACACTTAATCCAAAGTCGAACTATCAGTGGACACCAGATTCATAAAAGGCATATCCAAAGAAGAACGACCAGGCAAATTTATGGACCAATTCACACCAATACTAAACCACATAAACAGATCAGGTCTACGTACACCCACATCCGGTAATACGAACCTATCCAACCAAATACACAAAATAAATGAAGAATCGGACACTTATCCAGAATCGGACTATCAATGGACACCAGATTTATATAGGAGTATATCCAAAGAAGAACGATCAGGCAAATTTATGGACCAATTCTTACTAATACTAAATAAACTAAATTATTGGATCCAATGGTAACTAATACTGAACAAAATAAATAAATTAGGTCTACATACACCCTCATCCGGTAATATGAACCTATCTAAACTAAGTAATCCAAAATAAGTCAGAAAAAAAAATTACTAACAGACTAAGTAACAGAGAGGTAACCAAACTAAATCAAGGGTAAGATAAATACCTAAAGTGTATTGACTAAAGTATTCTAGAAAATACATAACTTAATTCATGCTGGTATTCGCGAACTATAGCATGTTGCTACAACAGATGTATGAGAATAACCAGACACAGATAAAGTACTAATAACGTAAGAATAAGTAAGAAAGAAAAAGAATACATGATGAACTCATAAGTTCTATGACACTATGATAAGTGATAGGCAAAAAAAATATGTGATAGGTGATAGGAAAAAAAAATAGGATAAGTGATAAGAAAAAAAATTGACGAGAACGAGCAACAAGTTTTAAATAAAACTGCAGATTCATGCGTTCTCACATACATGGAATTATTCAGGAAATGTTCCAAAATCTAAATAACAAAACTAATGCCTAAGGAAAGAAATGGGAATATACTCAAATGAACAACTCATTTGTCTAAACACCTCAAATACTAAATTAAGGGATCTACGATGTATAGGGATAGTCAACAAACAGACATACTATGAAGTACGAGACGTAATATCAACTAAACACTTCCCTATCAAATGGTAAAAATGTAACTGGAATAATTGGACTAACACTAGAATGGTTAGGACCTGTTGCAGACATTTCCTGACCAGAAATATGATGATAAATAAACATCTGCATACTCAGCCATGAAAGACATAGATTACGAAATTTAATCGAACAGCACTGGCCAGTTACCGAACAACAACTTCGAACCCACGCATTCACAAATCAGAGTATCAACAGACTAATTCATAAGTAGAAATATGGAAGACTCAAGAATTCACATGTACATCAACATTCCAAACTAATTCCAGAATCATACTGTGTAGGAACTAAGGATCTGAATTATTATAAAGCATTTAAGATATTGGAGACAAATGTCAATAGAGTAACCCAATAACAAATTAAAAAATACACCATCTTTCCAAAATGGCAAATCCAATAACAAGATATAAAAATAATAAAAAATTAGTAAGTAATCAAATATTCAACATAATATAACCCATAACCTGAGATATGGTAGTGTAACATAGTTCCATCATAATATCCATATTAAACAAGAGTACTTGTATGAGCTTTCCTATTCAACTATATAAATATATAATAAGTTAACAACCCTACTAACTTAGGGGTTAGGTGTGCAAAACTAAACAAAAATACACCTGAAGTTATTATTAATTGTGTAATCCTACTGACAGGATCAGCAATCAACAATATTGACTCATACTAATAATTAAAATGCATCATGTATAATACCAAAAAAAAATAAACTCATACATAAAGTACTACATAATACTTAAACCAATAAGTAATAAATTAATAAATAAAGTCATCAACAACAAAGCCAAAGATGAAATCAAGCAATGTATGTAGGTACCTGCATTATCAGATGGAAAAAAAAATTAGACTAAAATTTCTAACCATACTAAAGATTGAGCTAAGCTGAAGACAAACAGAAGAAGAGATTAGCTTGAACAACACTGTTAAGGTAATCTTCTTCTGAAGATTATTCTAAAACTTAATAGAAAAATAGAATCAATGTTTCCTAACTAATAAAGAATTTATACCTATTTAAATCTCAACCTAAAGTATTTATCTGATTTATAATAGCAGTAATTATATTAGGGTACCCACACTGACATAATATTATTATCAAAATGAACAACCTAGAAGATGAGATGGATAATGGAACTACTTTACCATACAATAATTATAATTGTTATGTTTAACACTACCAATTAAAGAAAAATAATTTGGATGACCATCTGTAACCATCCGAACCATGCGAATTCAACGTATCATGTATAGAAGTTATTTTCTGGACTGATATTGCTTTGTGGTGTGTGCCTGTCTTACCAAACAACCCAAATATCAAAAATAACAAATATAAAATATAATCTAAAGTTTGTAAGACAAATATACATATGGAGAAAATATTAGCGACACACCAACAAATCAAAATGCCAGCAAAATATATAAATAATCAAATCAATACAGTAAATAAAATACCTAAATACTGCAAATAATTTCTAGTTAGGTGTAAAATATAACCATACTAGAAAAAATGTATGCATATAGTCACCGATTAATTGTACGTGCAAACATACTACCATTGGTAGAAGGAATCAAAATTTATACTAATAGAACATACTGTCAGTTATGTATACTCAGTTTAAATACACAAATAAGTTTCTAATAAAAATATAAAATCCAAACTAAGATATGAGCTGTACCACTAACTAAAAATGAGGTATCGAAAATAAACTAATCAAAAACCAAAAGAAGCAGTATAAGTCTACCTGTTTATTATTAATAAAAATTAAAGACAAAAATAAATCAGAAGTAACATGTATACAAAGATATCAAAAAGTTAATAAAACAGAAAATTCCAATAAAAGAAAATTGAACTAAAAGAACTACTGTCTTAGAACCATAAAACGGTTGGCACCACGCATTGGGCAGCCAGTGTAACAAAAATGAACTTCTGTTGGAGTGATATACTCCAACAGAAGTAATGAAAAAAAAAATAGAAAAGACTAGATACCTAAATAGTTGTGGCTGAAAAGAAGAGAGTGGGGTGTGTAAAGAAAAGGGTGAAGTGGCTTCCACGTTGAGAAGCCGCAATAGGAAAAAATACTACTTTGCAGGAGTAGTACTGAAGAAAAGTTACTTATTATTACTTATTATAATAATTATTATTACTTGTTATTACTATTTCTATATATTTATTATTACTCTACTTTTCTTTTTAATCACCTAATACTTACTTTTTAATTTTAATATTGTATAGGTATTCCTATTATTTAATAATTATATACACCTACTATTACTTAATTACTCATCAATAAAAAGTGAAATCTAAAAAAATGGACATAATATAACGAGATAACAAAAAATTACTTCTACAAACTTTAGCAAAGAGGAGGAACTTCTTTTGTTACAAAAGATAGAAAGTTATAGAAATATAATAAATAAATGTGAAGAATAAAGGAAAGGTCGGTACAATATTTTATTTGTTAAAAATCATTTAAATTATCCAAATAATTGAGTATCATGTACAGGCAAGCTAATGTTCATTTGCATTGCATATTTGCAGAACAGAAGGAAAAAACGGATAGAAAGGGAAGAGGCAGAATATAAAAAAATTAAATTATTGGATTTAAAAATAAAACTACCTAATAGGCCTGGATCCCGCACACCAAAAAAAGTTGATTAATAGTAAGCTGAAAATTTGTTAATAGCTTAACGGTGTCTAGTCGGACAAACTTTGATGTATGGGAACACTGAAAGTTTTAATTGTGGAACAGTTTAAAAATTTGGAAAGTGAGATTACGAAAAGGTCCCATGTATTTTGTTGGACAGAACATCCAATTGATTTGTTTTCTTTCATTAAACTCTCATGCAAAAATCAGACTGCTATTACTATCCAACATGATTCCTGTCATTTGACATGTTCTTCGTGTTCCACTCATTAAAATGCCCAGTTGGTGATAAACACCAGTCTGATTTTTGCATGAGAGAACAAAATACGTGGAACGTTTTCGTAGTTTTACGTTCCAAATTTTTAACCTGTTCCAAAATTAAAATTCCTCCCATTCCAGTGTTCCCATACATCAAAGTTTGTCCGACAGACATCGTTAAGCGATTAACAAATTTTCAGCTTTGGTATTAATTAACTTTTTTGGTACGTGGGATCCAGGTCTATAAAAAATGGGATAAACTAAACTAAATAAAAAGTTCAATACATTCATTTTGTTTTTATTAATAAATATATTTACAATCTATCAAAGTGTTCATTTATTAATACAGTTATATTGTTTTCTGAAATATTTTCATTATTTTTTATCTGTTGTAATTATTCATTGTTTGCTTCATCTTCAGTTTTATTCACAGTCATGTTTTCTAATTGTAGTCTCATTCCTAAGTGGAGTATAGGAAATCTTCATTTCCACAACCCATATTGCTGTTCTACTACATTCCTTGTTCGTCACTGTCACCAACCAATATGTAATGGCCAAAGATACCACTTTCAAATTTCAGGGGGTTAGGGTCAAACAAACATAACTATATTAAACTTCTTATTTAAGATTCACATGAACGTATGTCCACCTTCTTTAGTTCTGATTTGGACATGCTTACCTAGGCTAGCTACCTACATATTATAACGTTCAGTTACCGTAACCCTAATATTTCTGTAGACGAAAATAAAACAAAATGTAGCTACATTTGTGTGATTCTAAGCCCCTGAATTATGATTCAGCCTACTATTATTAAAAATGTCTTATTTGATGGCCACAGTACAAAAATATCTCTAATTTTAAATTTTGCATCACTGACTGAACATTCAATGCAAAAAATGATTTTCTGGACCTGAAAATTTCTGCATCCTGGACACCTGCAGAATCTATTTTAATTAAAGTATAACCCATTGCACTCATTATTCTAAGGAATACAGCAATCTTGTAAAAATCTTCAACAGCTTCACTGCAGCATCCATTTGACTTGCAAATTGTAGAAGTCTTGGAGGTGTCACCAGGAAAGTGTACCAATAAGTTTTCAATTTAAAAATCTTTTAGTAATATTTTAATATTTTCAATATTAATAATTTACTATTAGGATTGAAAACTACTTCGTCTTTCAATGCCAGATGGCGCTAGCCACCTACTATCATCACTTCAGTTGCAATGGGTGGGAGAACCTCTCGATGCGAATCAGTTAAAATATGGAGAACAGTGCCTACGTTCTTTCCGATGAAGGCTCCAATAAGAGCCGAAAATCGCGATTCAAGGGACTGGACTGCACTCCGTATTCTAATTGAAAACTAAGATTGTTTTGCCTTCGCATTGCAACTGAATAAAAATGGTATACATTTTTATTTTATAGTCGTATTACTCCGTAGAGTAACTAGGTGCATTTTTCCGTTGGAACTTTACCAGCTGCAGACGGGGGATGTGAATTGCATAGTGTAGAATTCCTTCCCTCTGGTCTTCACTGCAGCATCCATTTGACTTGCAAATTGTAGAAGTCTTGGAGGTGTCACCAGGAAAGTGTACCAATAAGTTTTCAATTTAAAAATCTTTTAGTAATATTTTTAATATTCTCAATATTAATAATTTACTATTAGGATTGAAAACTACTTCGTCTTTCAATGCCAGATGGCGCTAGCCACCTACTATCATCACTTCAGTTGCAATGGGTGGGAGAACCTCTCAATGCGAATCAGTTAAAATATGGAGAACAGTGCCTAGATTCTTTCCGATGAAGGCTCCAATAAGAGCCGAAAATCGCGATTCAAGGGACTGGACTGCACTCCGTATTCTAATTGAAAAGTAAGATTGTTTTGTCTTCGCATTGCAACTGAATAAAAATGGTATACATTTTTATTTTTTTTTTTAGCTTTCCATCTCTTGATGATTCTTGCAATTGTAAAGGATACTATTTTTATAATTCTACTTGCTGAACCTCTGGACACTCCCGTAAAATCAGCTACATTTATACATGGCATCCACCTCTAAAATAAATAAACAGCATTGTTTTTACTTACATCAACAAATTTTTAGTCACTTACCTAAGAGTAGGCAAAGTTATTTGGTTTTCTATTTAAGAAGGCACACAAAACTGTTTGTTTTCAACCTAAATCTTTGATAAAAATCCAGATCATCATATTATTATTGTTCAAAACAGTTTGTTCTTAATCTGTTCTGGTTATTTTTTGGTCTTCTGAATACAATAAATTTCTTGAACTAGACGTTTCAAAATTATACATAATTGTACTTTTAAAGTACAATAAATTAATCCCAGTAATAATATAATATAATTATTAGTATTATTGACTGTTATGTTAACCTTAAAAGTTAAATACAAAAACAACTGTGTTTTCATGTCAACAAAATAGGTTATGTATCCTTTAAAGGAGACTTTAGCAACTTAAAGGTCCGAAATCTGCACTATAAAGTTAAAGAGGGCTTTTGATAAAAAGGGCCCTTTAACTTGATTATGAAATGAAAATCTCAAGTTAAAGGCAACTTTAAATTTAAAGCCTCCTTTAACTTCATTATGAAATCGGCCGTTAACGATTATTTGAGAAGGATACAATTTGCAGAATGGTATATAGAAAAATGTATTGAAAATCCAAATTTTCATTCAAAGGTAATATTTAGCGATGAAGCTCGCATATCCAGTGCAGGAATATTTAACCAACACAATGAACTATAGGAATGACTCAAATTCCCACTTAGTTCAAGGGATCAGGAGACAAGGCAGATTCGAATTTAACGTTGGTTGTTTTGTCAAGCATAATAAATTAGTTTATCACGTATTTGACGATAAACTAACGGCTGCCGGACATGTAGATATCGTAGAAACGAATTTAAATGACATTTTTGATGAGGAATATTTGGCTGATCGGAATACATTTTGGTTCCAATAAGATGGAGCACCTGCCCATAATGCAGAATTCGTTGGAAATTATTTAAATGAAAAATTTCATAATCGGTGGATTGGAACTTATCGTCCTGTTAGGTGGCCCCCTCGTTCAACAGAACTAAATCCTCCTGATTTTTTTTATTTGGGAATTTTTAAAAAACAATATTTATAAAATTGAATTTAACACCAAGGAAGAATTTTTACAAAGCATTCATCAAGCATTTAGAAAAATAAAACCAGTGCATATACTCAATTGTGTAAAGTCTGTAAGAAAAAGGTGTCAATTATTATTATTACAACAAAACGGGGAGTATTTTGAACATTTATTATAATTTTCATATTTTTGTAAAATTAATTATAGTTGTTACGTTGTTTATGATCGTTGTTTTTTCGTTTATGTTAATGTTATTATTTTTGTAACATTAATTCTTGTAGTTAAGTAGGTAGTTTTTTGTTGTTGGTAAATTCGTTATTAGTGCAGTCACTGAAGGTTTTCACCTCCGATTTCGTTGAACCTTCATCGATTTTCATGAAAATTGGTGAGTAGTTAGAGGATACCACAACGAACAAAGGTGACATGATGTTAACTTGCGCTTTTACCCTGGGGGTGGATGTCACCCCTTCTTGGGGGTGAAAATTATTTTAATAAGAATAATACCAAAAGTCGATAGAGGGACAAATTTTAAGCAAAATTTGTTATATAAAGTTATTAATATAAATCAACACTTTTTGAGTTATTAAAGATCAAAAATTGTATTCTTTCCTAAAAAATGTATGTTTTAAATCTCTTTTTCACGTATAACTTACAATTTATAATCTTTTGCAAAAAAGTTATTATTACCAAAATTAACGATAATAAAATATTGAATACTCTCCTCACTTAAAGAACTAAACTAATGTTAGTTCAAAGTGAGTTATGGGTAATTGAATGTATATTTTTTTCGACGAGTACTCAAATCCAAGTATTCAAGCTTAAATAACAAGGGATGCAATTTATAAAATATATCTTTTACACACTTATCAAAGCACTTCAGAATACCTATCGGATAAGCTCCAGAAGAAGTTAATAGCATCAAAATTAAGCAATTTATGATGAAAATAAGAGAACCCTTTCGAATATTTTAGGAAAAAGTGAAGAATTAAACATTTGCCATTTCCACACAAATTAAAATTTATAGTAATCCTTACAAGAATTTCTTTATATTAGCATAAGTAATTATATCAATAATTTTGACCGGTTTAAAATGCATATTTAAAAAAAAATATAATTTAAAAAAATCAGAATTTTTAAAATTATCGTATTTCTCATATTCTTTTGATAACAACTCCAAAAATTTTAGTTTTTCTGTATCAAATATTTTACTGTTTTTACTATTTCTGTAGGGTAAAAAATTACCGAGATAGAAACGTTAAAGCTTAAATTTTGCTGCGAGTACCATGTAACCGAGGCCATTTAACCATTTATTTTTTTAAAAGTAAGGGGTTTTAAAAGATTCTATTCAACGTGGTTTAAGAGCCCTTGGAA
Organism: Diabrotica virgifera virgifera; assembly: GCF_917563875.1. Classification (NCBI taxonomy): domain Eukaryota; kingdom Metazoa; phylum Arthropoda; class Insecta; order Coleoptera; family Chrysomelidae; genus Diabrotica; species Diabrotica virgifera. Next base: position 77,532,289 of record NC_065448.1, read on the forward strand.
TTAGCTTTCAAATGAATTTTAGGTAAACCTGATATCATAAAAGTAACGGAGTTATTTAAAAAAAAACAATAACATTATTTGGAAAAAATTTTAACAGATAAATTTTGAAGAATTTTTGGAGGCTAAATTTTAATGCTATCGACTCGTTCGGGTACTCATTTGATAGATATTTCTAAGTGTACTTTGACAAATGTTTAATAAGTTTATGTTATAAAATGCATCTTTGCCGTTATTTAAGCTTGAATACTTTGATTTGGGTACCCGCCGAAAAAAATATATATTTAATAATATTTATTTAATTAAAATATAATATATTAAATATATACAGCGTGTCTACTTAAGTTGGAAACATATGGGAAACTTTTTTGTTATTCATTTTACGAAAAAAAGTTATTCTTTATAAAAAGTTCTGCATGCTCTAAAACCTAAGATTCAATCATCAGATATCAAATTTTGTCAATATTATACGAGGTATGTCAAAAAATATGAATTTCGTTCAAGAGTAAAGTACCTTTATTTCTCTCAATATCGAAAATTATTATTACGAAGTTGTTTGGAAATAAAAACTAAGATCAAATATGCAATTACATGCTTCTAATTGGAAAAAAATATTTTCCAAATTTTTCTCAAATTTATTGATACTAACTTCGTTTTTATTCATTACACATACGATAACTTTTTTATTATTACTTTTACGAAAAAAAGGTATTCTTTATAAAAAGCTCTGTATATCCTAAGACCAAAGATGCAACCATCAGATGTTACATTTTATTAATTTTATACGAGGTATGTCAAAAAATTTGAATTTCACTCAAGAGTAAAGTACCTTTATTTTTCGCAATATTGAAAACGGTTATTAAAAAAGTTGTTTAGAATTAAAAACTATGTTTCAATATGCAATTACATCCTTCTAATTGAAATATTGTGAAATATAAAGGTACTATAATCTTGAGCGAATTTCATATTTTTTGACACACCTCGTATAAAATTAATAAAAGTTGATATATCTTGGTTGTGTCTTAGATTTTAGACCATGCAAAACTTTTTATGAAGAATAACTTTTTTTCGTAAAATGAATAATAAACGAGTTATCATATTTGTAATAATTAAAAACAATGTTGGGTATCCATAAATTTGAGAAAAAAATTTTTTTTTTCAATTAGAAGTATGTAATTGCATATTTCATCTTAGTTTTTAATTCCAAACAACTTTTTATCATAAGAATTTTCGATATTGAGAGAAATAAAGGTACTTTACTCCTAACCGAAATTCATATTTTTTGACATACCTCGTATAATATTGAGAAAATTTGATATCTGATGATTTAATCTTAGGTTTTGGGGCATGCAGAACTTTCTATAAAGAATAGCTTTTTTTCGTAAAATTAATAATAAAAAAGTTTCCCATATGTTTCCAACTTAAGTAGACACGCTGTATAATTAATCACTCACTTTATAATATCAAAAGATTTTGCTAGTAATGAGTTTATTTCATTTTTTATTAGCTTCAATTTTGGTAATCACAACTTTTTGGTAAAAACTTATAGTTTTTAAGTTATTTGAGAAAAATCGGTTAAAAACATGCATTTTTTTTATGAAAAATTAAAATTTTTGATCTTTAATAACTCGAAAAGTTTAGATTTATCTAAATAACTTTATATAATTATTTTGCTAGGAATTTGTTCCTCTATCGAATTATGGGGATATTCTTAATAAAATATTTTCACCCCCCGAGAAGGGGTGGCATCCACCCCCACGGTAAAAGTGCAAGTTGGAACCATGTCACCTTTGTTTCTTGAGATATCCTCTAACTACTCACCAATTTTCGTGCAAATCGATGGAGGTTCAACGAAATCGGAGGTATTAGTTCATATCCACCTTCAGTAACTGCACTATATTCCTATTTTTTAAGTTGATTGATGTTATTTTTGCTAAATAAAAATGTCAAGGATTGGTACCCTAATATTAAAATGTTAAAATACGTTACGAGTGTTTTATTTTTAAGTGCCTTTAACCTGACATCAACTATAAACAATTTATTTGCACGGTAGCTCCAACAACTGAAAATAGATGTATGATATGTCATATCAGATGAAAGAGAATTAAAAAGGTAAATGAAAAATGTCAAAATATACAGGATGTCCCCTTTAAAAAAACATAAGTATTAGCGAGACCCCCTAAAAAAGTTTTTTGTACGCCACTGAATCCGTCCATAATATATCTATCGAAAGTTATTATAAAGTTTTTTAAAATTTTTCTTAATAAAGAAGATCTGTAACCCTGTCGTTTTCGACATTTTTCAATAATCGCCCAGTATCTCGATGATGTGAGGAGCTATTGATGATTTGATTGGCAATCATTACTTTAACGAAAAAAGAAGTCATGACATCTTAACTACTTTTTTTTCTATCTCCTCTAGTTTTCGGTATACACTGCAAAACATACCAATTTGGGACACATTGTACAGAATAAATTATATTTAAACTAATAAAAGGCTAGGACGAAACGAAACGCATGTTGTCCGGGACGATATCCGATTAATTAGATAAATGTTTTGTTCAATACTCGTACAATGATATATTGCACTGTTCTTATTTATAATTATTAAATCACCAACAAAATATTAATCCACAGTCCATCGTCCTTTTTGGAAGATGATTACAAAAGTCTTAAAAATGGTTTTAACTGCTTCATTTGAGCGAGTCTACCACTTTCTGAAAATTTTCAGAGTGCAGGTTGGACGCGTTTCCGCGTCCTGCCTCATTAATATATTTACGTTGTCGGACTAACGAAACAAGGCTGTAAATTTGTCGGACAAGTACTTTCAATTAAAATAATTTCAAAATAATTTATTTTATTTTCACGTATAATGTTTTGATTAAAATAGTTTTGGAATAATAAAACCTAACCACCCTAGAGCTACAGGTTTAGGCGTGGGGGTGTGGAAACACGTCCAACCTGCACTTTGAAATTTTTCAGAAAGTGGTAGACTCGCTCAAAAAAAGCAGTTAAAACCATTTTTAAGACTTTTGTAATCATCTTCCAGAAGAACGATGTACTGTGGACTATATACTTTGTTTAATTTTATTACAGTTGCATTTTAAGATGTTTGATAGATAACTTAATAAAAATTTTATTTTAGATACATTTTTTCATTTGATATTTATGGGTGGTAAGTAAGTTGAACCTATATATTATATTAATTTTTTGTTCATTCCACGTGTGACCTCCTTGAGAGAAGGTTGTCTTGTCGTTCGAGAGCTCATTAACGTTTTTTCTCTACAGTAAGTGATAAGTTTTTGTGAAACAACTAGGTATGTGCCTTTTCTATATATTTGATACTTGAAAGAAACACAACAATAGGCTAGGCGTTGAGCCCAGCTCCTGACGTAAAGTTGAACCTTGGTGGAACTCTCAATGTGAACTCGCAATCCGACAATCAAAGACTGCGCTCAATCAATACCGCAAACATAAAAGTCCTGAAAATCTCATTAAGTATAAAAGCCAAAGCTAAAATAAAGCCAGAGCTCATTAAAGCCAAAGCTAAATACGTTGTCAGGCTTACCAAAAAACAATCCTGGCATAACTATGTGTCGTCTTTGAACGAAAATGTAAATCCCTCTCAAATGTGGAAAAAAATTCGACAAGTCCAGGGACAAAAAACTAACACCAAAATTACCCATTTAATTTCTAACAGCACTTCTTCTAGCAATAGCCACATTATTTGCAACACCCTGGCTGATAAATTCGAGGAAAAATTTCAAAACAAACTCAAGCCCATTATTTCATCCTCTACTCTAGAACCGGTCTCCTACAATCTCACTTCAGAGCACTTACAAGATATCGACAATATTAATTCTCCTTTCTTAATGACTGAACTTACATCCGCCTTATCCTTATGCAAAAATACTACCGCTGGCCCTGACGACATCCCTTATATTTTGGGAGCACCTTGGAGCAAAACTCTTCCTAAATTTAACGTTTCCCTCACGAAATACAGTAAGGCTGAAACCAGCCGGGATTTCATCAAGAAATCCTTTTTGGAAATTCTTAATTTTAAACAATTTGATCGGGTCCTCTACACTGATGCATCAAAGAGCGAAACGGGGGTTGGTTGTGCCGTTACCACTCAGTAGCCTTATCCTTTTTATTTATGACACTTGTTATTTCTTGCCTTGAAATGTCCTCCACATCCTCGTTAGTTAGGGTAACCGTGAACTCAGGATCTGTTATGTCAATTGCCAAATAATTTAGTATGTTCTGAGCTATGTGTTTGTTGGGAAGTTTATCAGGGATTACAGGATTTTGATATGTGGAGAATAATTTAACTGTTCGCCATATTTCAGTTAGAGGAGTGTCCTTTGTCAATCCATTGCAAAAACTTTTGAAGCTATTTCTTTTTTTTTTTTGTTTTAAATATTTTTTTACTGTATTCAAATATTTTTTTGATTTCAGTATAATTTTCATTGCTTGCTTCTTCCTTATATTTCTTAATTTTTTCTTTTCTTGTTTTTATTAAATTAGAGCATTCCTTATCCCACCAGGGAGGGCTTTTCTTTTTTCTTATAGATTTTTCTGTTTTCAAAAGAGTTATTTCCTCATTGCTCACCATTTCCATAATTTGTGTAAATGAATTATAGTCTTCACACCCATTCTTCATTAAGTCTTCTATTTTTGAAGCATAATTCTCCCAATTGACATTATTTGTATTTGTTTTATGACTTTTTTGTGTTACTATATTTTCATTTACAATTGAGATTTTGCAAGAAGTTGGGAAATGATCACTGGCTCCAGAATCCTCTAACGCATCCCATTGGCATATATTTGCAATTTCCGAGGAAATTAGTGTTAGGTCTACCGCTGAGGCATTCTGTCCAGATATAGTAATCCGCGTGGGTCTCCCATCATTGCAGCAAACTAGATCCAAATCCTCTAAGGATTCAGCAATTATTCTTCCATTAACATTCCATTCATAAAGCTAATCTTCCTTGCATTTATCAATACTTAGAAGCAATTGATTGGGACAGTCTTATAAGTGATAAAGAACTTTCCGAGATGATAGGTACTTTCTATGATATTCTTTACTGTGTGCTTAATATGTATGTTCCATTGAAAAAAGTTTGTACAAAGAAATTTCCTGGTTGGTATTCTAGTGAACTTACACAATTAATACGTGACAAAAAGACTGCCCATTTAATTTACAAGAGTAACAGGTCTCCTGAGAATTATGCAGGTTTTAGTCGACTTAGAGCTCAGTGCAAAATTTTATCAAAAAATTGTTATGCTAATTATATACATTCAACTGAGATTTCGATCCAAGCTAATCCAAAAAATTTTTGGAAATTTGTAAACAGTAAGAAAGAAAATAATAGTATGCCTGTCTCAATGTCACTCAACAATACACTAGCCTCTAATGGCAACGATATTGCAAATTTATTTGCTAGCCATTTCTCTTCAGTTTTTAGTAATAAAACTCTTAAGCATAATGACAATTTAATACAGTCTAAGGTCTGTGTATCTTCCTATATTATACCAATTTCAAAAATATACGAAAAACTTTCAACTCTTAATGTCAATAAGGGACCTGGGCCAGATGGTATTTCTCCCATTTTCTTAAACGATTCTCTTTTATTCTGTCTCGGCCGCTTTATCATATTTTTAATAAATCCCTTCAGTTGGGGGAATTTCCTGACTTTTGGAAACTATCCTATGTCACTCCAATTCACAAAGCAGGTAATAAAGCTGACATAACGAATTATCGTCCTATTTCTACTCTCGGCACAATTCCCAAGGTATTTGGGAGTATTGTTACTGATTACCTTAATTATGACTGCTCTTGGATATTAATTCTCAACAGTTCGGATTTTCTTGTGGTAAATCAGCAGAACTTAGTTTGTTGCTTTATGTTGATACCTTGTCTGAAGCTTTGGAGAGGGGGTTGCAGATTGATTCAGTGTATACTGACTTCTCCAAGGCTTTTGATAGGGTGAACCATGATCTTTTGTTACATAAGCTCAAATTATATGGCATAGAAGGTTCTGTGTTGAAGTGGTTGGGCAGTTACCTAACAAATAGAACACAGCAGCTTAGGGTTAACCATCATTACTCCTACACTTTTCTAGTAACCTCTGGTGTACCTCAGGGCTCTCATTTGGGTCCACTTTTGTTTAACCTGTATATTAACGACATCGTCACCTGCTTCTCTAACACTTCTGCTCTCTTATTCGCTGATGATCTTAAATGTTATCAAATCATTAATAATCAAGATGATGCAATATCATTGCAATCAGATTTAGATAATTTAGCCAACTGGTGTCTTGATAATGGGATGGATTTGAATGTCTTTTTTTTTTTTTTTTTTTTTTTAATGGCTTTGGCAGTTTGCCATACAGCCAGTTACATGTTTTTTTTAATCTCATTAGGAGCAGTAAAAAGTTTATGAATTATTTGCAATTAAATAGACTAGAATAGATAAATTAAAAGTTGGAAATCAATTCAAAAATTAGTGAAAAGAAGAGAAAATTTATATATATACATACACATTAACATGGGTCACACGCTTCACGTCCAGGGGCCCATCAGGACATTATGATATAAAACATACACAGGAAAACTAGGCCACGGTAAATAGGATTAAACATATAAAGGAGAGAAAACAAAGGTAAACAGTAAAAACAAATTATATTATTTTTTTTTTATCTAAAGAAAAATATTACATTTGGCCAAAAAATCGATTATGCAGTCGTAAATTAATCTATTTTGAGTCGCTAGAGCAGATAAAACGTTAAACGGAGATTTACCGGTAATGTGAACTATATTATTATATAATAAGGTGGATTCCAGATTATTTTTGGCACAACCAAAGATTACATGATCTAGGTCGCCTTCTACTCCACATTCCACACAGTTTTTACTCTCAACAACATGAATTCTTGCAAGATGCGCAGGAAAGCAAGCATGTCCAAATTTTAGCCTAGATATAGTTGTTATATAACGCCTAGGGACATTATAGGTTCTATGCCAATGTGAAATAGGGACCGTTGTGTGTAAAGAAGTGTATCTATTTGGGTTGGTAAAGCAAAACTCAGACCATAGGTCACTCCATTTATGTTTCAAGGCTGCCTTACGTGTGGCAACCAAATCAGAAATACTTGGTAGATATTCTGTGGTATCCCCTGAATAAATACTTAATTTGGCTAAATCGTCCACATGCTCATTATGTTTAATCCCACTGTGTGCTTTTGCCCATATAAATATCACATTTTTTTTATTTTCTTTAAATTGTTTCACCAATTTTTTAATTAATATTATATAAGGATTGGAGTATGTGGTTGGAAAAATAGGTTGGTTAATAGCTGTGAGAACTGACATCGCATCTGTAACAATAATAACGGAGGATTCCCTGTTAGAAACAAAAACTAGGGCTTGATATATGGCAATTGCTTCCGCACTAAATATGGAAATATTTGCTTTTAATTTGAACATTTTTTCTACCTTTTCCATGGGGATGTAAAAGGCACATCCTGTACCGTCTTCTGATTTGGAGGCATCCGTGTAGATAGTACTGTGGTAATCCCAATTGGATAAGATGCTTGTTATAATGTTGTTATTTGCTCTTCCAGTGTTTACATAATTTGGTTTAATAAATTTAACGTCATAAAAAAATGTTTCAAAATCATTTATATCTGTATGTGATTTTAAGTTAATAGCTTCATCAGCAGAAACTGTGTTTTCTCTAAGAGCTTCACATAGGGTTGGAGAGTTTTTCTTCATCCAATATTTATTCGTTAAATCATAATTGTTTAAATTTATTAATTCGTTATAAAGGAAGGTGTTCTGGTGTTTAATTTTCAGTAAAAATTTTTCGGCCAGGAAATGTCTTCTAAGAGAAATTGGAGGCTCAAGTGCTTCAACATAAAGGGGCTCAATAGGAGTTGTCTTCATGGCACCAATACAGATCCGCAGACACTGGTTTATAAATATGTTTAATTTGTTTAGTAAGTTCTTGCTGGCAGATCCATATAACCAACATCCATAATCTACGATAGAGCGAATGTACGTCCTATAAAAAAGTAAGGAAGTCTGAACATCTGTTCCCCACCAAGTTTTAGTTGTCATTTTTAGAAAGTTTAGGCCTTTTTCACATCTATTTAACATATATTCTATGTGAAATTTCCATGTGAGTTTGTGATCCAGTATAATGCCCAAATATTTAACTACCTTTTTAAAAAAGTGTCAAAAGTGATTTGAATGTCAACAAGTGTCACATTATCCGGTTTTGTCGAAATCGTCATTTATCAGTATTTAATTATACCATAAATGATCAATTATTGGATACGGTAGACTCAATTAAAGATTTAGGTGTTGTTCTTGATTCCTCTCTGAGCTTTAACCATCACATCAACAATATTACTCAAAGATCCATGAAAATGCTTGGCTTTGTTAAAAGGACAACTCGTGATTTCACGAACGTGTTCACTATTAAAATGCTCTATTGTTCTTTAGTCAGGACGCACCTTGACTACTGTTCTCCAGTTTGGTCCCCACATTATTTACACCTCAAGAACAAACTTGATAGTGTTCAACATAATTTTCTTAGATATATTGGGTTCAAAAAACACATCAATTATAATTATACAGATATGGAACGATTTTTGAATATCTCTTCTCTGGATGTCCGTAGGAAGCGTAAAGATCTTACAGTATTGTTTAATATTATCAATGGCATATATTACTGCCCTGAACTCCTTGCTAAAATATTGTTGTTTGTTCCACCACGATCAACAAGACAAATTCAAACCTTTCATATTTTGGTAGGGGAGCCCAAGCGGGGATTTTTGCAGTTACTCGAGCGCGTCAGATTAGCATATGGGAGAAACCTGGTACCCTGCAGATGTACCTCTAACATATATTGGCTCTTAACACAGGGGAGTTCGTTAAGGGGGGCCCGAAAAAAAAAATCTATCCTTAAAAAAACTCGAAATTGTCAGATTAAGATAAGGTAAGTTAAGTACATGCAAAAGAGTGTATATTTCAAAAATCTGACGATTTGAGCCTGGCGTAAGGAAATGGGTGAGTCCCAAAGTTTCACAAGAAAAAAGCGAGTATTTATCGAAATGAATGACAGATCGAAAAACTAAAAAATATATGCCCAATATTTTTTAAAAATCTATCGAATGATACCAAACACGTCTTCCAGCGGAGAGGGGTGGGGGGTAAATTTAATATTTTAAATACGAATCCCGCGATATTTCGCGAAATGAACATCAGATCGAAAAACTGTAAAATACACTTATTCAATATTTTTGAAAAATCTATCGAATGGTACCAAACACGACCCCCATGGATGTGGGGTGGGGGGTTACTTTAAAATCTTAAATAGGAGCCCTCATTTTTTTTGCAGATTTGGATTCCTTACGTAAAAATAAGTAACTTTTATTCGAAACATTTTTTTGAATTATGGACAGATGGCGTTATAATCGGAAAAAACGATTGTTGGAAATGGAAAATTAAATTAAAAAATGGCAAGCGCCAACTAAAATGGAAAACTTTACTTAACTTTTTTTGGTTTTAGGACCTACTCTTCACAACCCAATAGGTCCCCAAAGCGCTCGAGTGACTGCACATTTAGCATACTTTGCTCCCCTACCATTTCTTTTCATAGATATAATTACTCATATTTTACTTTTGTTCCTAGAACACTAAGACTTGCTAACTCCCTAGGTGACCTTTTACTTTTTGGTAACTCTGTTGATGTTTTTAAGAACCATTTAACCAAATTAAATATTTAGCAATGTCATAACCTTGTTATTTGTTAGTAATTAATGTTTTGTAATTATTTTACTTTGTCATGTCTTTTTAAATGTTTTGTACTCTCTCATTTTATTCTTATATATTCAACACTGTAATTATCAATATCTTATTAATGTATTACCGAATTGGGCTTGCCCGTATAAATAAATAAATAAATAAATAAATAACATTAGCAAACACTTGACTTCCCCAAAGTGCATTATGTGCGTTCATATCCCCCACTAAAATTTTATTTCACCTGATTTTATTTATGTGTCCAACCCAACCATTTAAATTTATTTTTGCCCTAGGATGGATATAAATATTATTAACTGTAATGTCCCAATCTATTATTTTTGTTGCTAAAATTTGAATTTTACCAACGTTATTACTATACCTATATACTATTTTGTGATCCAGACTATTATTAAGTATTTTCTATGGGAAATAAGCCACAATTTTACTAAAAAAATGAATTTATTAACGTTTCGAAGCCCAAATCGGGTTTCGTTGTCAAAATACAAAATACTATTAAAATAAACAAAAATGTTGTTGCTAAGTAAAAAAATTCTTCTAATAATTTCTTTAATCTGACTCATTTATATTGGCAATTCAGACGTATATTATACATTTTAAAGTAGAAGACTTTAAAATGATATCGCCAATATTTATGAGTTGCGTTCCTGGGACGACTTTACTAAAATATAGTTCATTCGATTACATGAAATCAATCCCAACTCAAGAATATCCGACGCAAAAAAAATCATAGCATGTGATCTGTCTTTAAAAAGACAACCAAATGCAACGATGACAGTAAAATTCTCGCGTTAGAGATTCCATAGTAAATCACGAGGGAAAACCAGGATAAAACCTCGTGATACTATCCCGACATCGTAAGTATTTGGTCTTACATTTAATTTACCTTCAAAAAACTAATACCAAATTCTGATATTAATATGTTTAAATTATAAATAATATTAATAATACATAGATATACGATAAGTAATACTAAAATATAAAAATTTTACTAAATCGATATGTTATTGACTTACTAATCGTGGTATTTTCTTTCTATTGACTTCCTCTTTCAGTATGGGTAACCACATCCTACTGCATTCTACCGAGGAATTTGCGACACAATTGGATAGTATCACGAGGTTTTTTCCTGGTTTTCCCTCGTGATTTACTATGAATCTCTAACGCGAGAATTTTACTGTCATCGTTGCATTTGGTTGTCTTTTTAAAGACAGATCACATGCTACGATTTTTTTTACATGCTACGGATATTCTTGAGTTGGGATTGGTTTCATGTAATCGAATGAACTATCTTTTAGTAAAGTCGTCCCAGGAACGTAACTCATAAATATTGGCAATATCATTTTAAAGTCTTCTACTTTAAAATATATAATATACGTCTGAATTGCCAATATAAATGAGTCAGATTAAATAAATTATTAGAAGAATTTTTTTACTTAGCAACAACATTTTTTTTATTTTAGTAGTATTTTGTATTTTGACAACGAAACCCGATTTGGGCTTCGAAACGTTATAAATTCATTTTTTTAGTAAAATTGTTACTTATTTCCCATAGAAAATACTTAATTATAAAAATGCCACAAGGAAATAGCTTCAGAACCAGACTATTATGAACCATAGTAGCTAGGCCACCGTAACCATCCCCTCTATCCAACATATGTATTTCATATCCTCTTAGATAGAAGTGATGATAAGTTTTTAACCAAGTTTCATTTAATAGAATTAATTTGGGTCTGTGTTCGCTTATGAAATATTTTAGACTGTTGTAATTACTGCTTAAACTTTTTATGTTCCATTGGATGATAAGTGGATTCTTGATATCCATCTAAATCTAACAACTTTTGGTTCGATGAGCTTTCATGTGTAAATAGCTGGTTGAAGTAATTGATTATATGTTCCTTATGTTTCCAATCTAGTTTTTTTATTATCGCATTCAGTGTTTTTTCTGTGTCCCTCTCCAATTGATCTGTACGGGAACATCCAGAAGTCTCATTGTTTACTGCACGAGCTCTCTCTTCACTTCTCCCATTTGGAGATATTAAATATTGATTGTGTACTTCTTTATTGTAGGTCTTATTTGTTTCATTAGCCTTTATTTTATTTGTGTTTGAGTTATTCTCGATTTTTCTACTAAACAGGTGTTCAGGGTTACTCTTTACATTTTCTATCCATCGCTTATTAATGGAAATTGTCTCTAAATTGTTTGTTTGAGTTTTATATAATGTTGGGAATTCCTCCTGGCTCATTCTGAATGTATTATTCTCTTGCGATTTTCTAGTAGAAACATAAGGAAATTTCTCGCATGCCTCGTAGTATGAAAGATTGTCCAGAGACATGACAGCTTTAATATTCCGCTGTCTCACATACTCTGGGCACTCCTCATAGGTACTTATATGAAAGCTGCTATTACAATGAAAACATTTCATCGAACATTCCCCTTCATGTATTTTGTCCGCACAGTTTTTACATTTTTCTCCCCCTCTACATTGATTTTTTGTGTGGCCAAAAAGAAAACACCGATAACATTAAACCACTGGTATCATGTATGGTTTTACGCTAAAAGGGATCCCATATATAGTCACTTCCCTCGGGATTACTTTTCCCGAAAACGAAAACGCGACTGTTTCTGTATCGATATATTTCGTCGTGTCGTATTTAGACTTCCGTTTAAATCGTCTTACCTCTCGTACTTTAATATTGACCGAAGCCAATCCCGAAAATTTGATTAGATCCGCATCCGATATAAAGGCTATTCCACGAATATACGCTTGTCTTGGATTATCGCGACAACGAATATTTTAGTGTGCAACATAAGAAGTGCGAAAATAAATGGCTCTAATAATTGTTCCAATAAAGAACAATGTATTTTGCAATTTACTTTCGTTCTTCATAATTTGCACAGTAAAATATTCGTTGTCGCGATAATCCAAGACAGGCGTAGGTTCGTGGAACAGGGATTACTAGTATCTACATTACTAACGACTCCCCTACATGTTACGTTATTTGCTGGAATAAACAATTCATATCCACCATTTCTGACCTCGTCATTTATAGCAAATTTATTAGCATCCTCCCGTTTCTTGAAAGCAATGCTAATTCGGTTTTTTCCCTTTTTGTTAAGTTTAACTACATTCTCGATTTTTTTGTCATTTGTGTATTTTGCTAATTTAAAAAAACTATAATTATTAACGTTATCGCTTTTTGATTCCATATACACCTCAAATGGACCGGTATCTGTGTATTGATAAAAGAAATGTTTTTTTTTTCTTTTTTTGTTTCATTTTTATTAATAGTATTTGAATTATCATTGCTATCAAGTAATGGTGTATTATTTAAACTAATATTATTTTCAGTGTTTTCTATATTATCTAACATCTCATCATCACAGGGGGATTAGTCCCCCCGTGCTATCCCCATGATTAACCGTCTAATGCAAAGCTCTTTATTTTTTACCTAACTAGATAATATATAATTTATTTTATTCCAAGAAAGTACAGGAAATTTAGGAGTTCAACGGATAGGAAATTTGTTAGTTACCTATTTCCTAGTTCCGATTTTGTTTTTGCAGCCTGCGTTTTTTGATTCTCTATCACTTCCACGCTGAACTGCCACACAACCGTATTAGGTCTGGATCCCGCGTATGAAAAAAAAGTTGATTAATAGCAAGCTGAAGATTTGTTAATAGCTTAAGGGTGTCTAGTCAAACAAACTTTGATATATGGGAACACTGGAACAGGGGCAGTTTTAGTTGTGGAACAGGTTAAAAATTTGGAACGGTCAGACCACGAAAACGGCACATGTATTTTGTCCGACAGAACAGACTTAAACTCTCCGAACAGAGATTAAACTCTCATGCAAAAATCAGACTGCTATTTATCACCAAATGGGCGTGGAACATGTATAATATGTCAAATGACAGGACTTATGACAGGTGATAAATAGCAGTCTGATTTTTGCATGAGAGTTTAATCTATGTACGAAGAGCTTAAGTCTATTCTGTCGGACAAAATAAATGTGCCGTTTTCCTGGTCTGACCGTTCCAAATTTTTAACCTGTTCCACAATTAAAACTGCCCCTGTTCCAGTGTTGACATATATCAAAGTTTATCCGACTACATACCCTTAAGCTATTAACAAATTTTCAGCTTGCTATTAATCAACTTTTTTTCATACGCGGGATCCAGACCTATATGTTACGAAAGCCCATACAGAAGTTTTTTTAGACGTCATAATAATTTCATGACAGTGATGACAGATAACTTGCAAGATGGTCGCTTTCGATTTTTAATTGATAGTTATCAATATTGAATAATTACTAAATCGGTAAAGTTTTAATTTATTTTATATGAATATAATTACAAAATACTACAGAATTTCACTTTTTGACATAAATTTAATTGATAATATCGCAAATTGCGAACAATATGTTTAATAATTAAAGTAAATAAATTGTAAGTCCACTCAAATACTCGCCATTCGATTACTGCCATCGACCACTTACATTCAACCTCGGTTAATTTGATTAACTGCGGCAGGTAAAGTAAAATTCTTCTTTAAGTACAATAAAGTGTTACTTTACTGCCGCAAATGAGGGCAAATGAGTACAATAATGAATGACTTTAGTGACGGTTGGCGATAAAACTAATTAAACTCCTCACTTAAAGAACTAAACTAATATTATTTCAAAGTGAGTTATGGGTAATTGAATATATATTTTTTCAACGAGTCCTCAAATCTAAGTATTCAAGCTTAAATAACTTGAAAACGATACATTTTATAAAATATACCTGCTAAGCACTTATTAAAGTACTTAGGAATACCTATCAAATGAGCTTCAGAAGAAGTTAATACCATCAAAATTAAGCAAGTTATGATGAAAATAAGAGAACCCTTTCGAATTTTTTAGGAAAAAGTGAAAAATAAAACATACGCCATTTTCACAAAAATTGAGCGAGACCCATGTAACCGGGGCCATTTAACCTTTTATTTTTAAAAAAGTAAGGTGTTTAAAAGATTAAATTCAATGAGGTTTAATAGCTCTTGGAATTAACTTTCAAATGGTTTTTAGTTGAACCTGATATCATAAATATTAACGGAGTTATTTAAAAAAAAAACAACAACATTTTTTGGAAAAATTTTTAAAAGATAAATTTCGAAAAAATTTTGTAGCATAAATTTTAATGCTATTAACTTGTTCGGGGGCTCATTTGATTGATATTTTTAAGTACTTTGACAAATGTTTAGTAAGTTTATGTTACAAAATGCATCATTTTCCCGTTATTTAAACTTGAATACTTAGATTTGGGTACTCGCCGAAAAAAATATGCATTCAATTATCTATAACTCACTTTTAGTTAACATTAAAAGATTTTTCTAGTAAGGAGTTTATTTAATTTTTTATTAGCTTCAATTTTGGTACTTTCAAACTTCAACTTCTTTGTAAAATGTTATAGTTTTCAAGTTATTTATGAAAAATCGGTTAAAAACGTGAATTTTTGTCACGAAAAATTAAAATCTTTAATCTTTAATAACTCAAAAAGTTTTGATTTATTTTAATATCTCTATATAACAATTTTTGCTTATAATTTGGCCCTCTATCAAATTGTGGAGTTATTTTTAATAAAATAATTTTCACCCCCGGGAAGGGGTGGCATCCACCTCCAGGGTAAAAGCGCAAGTTGGCACCATGTCACCTTTGTTCCTTAAGATATCCTCTAACCACTCAACAATTTTCATGCAAATCGATGGAGGTTCAACGAAATCGGAGGTAATAGCTCATATCCACCTTCAGTGACTGCACTAATAAACTCTCAATAAAAATGTATTACCAATTATTAACGAGTACGAAAATTTTTTTTTATTGCACAAAGTCCTGAAATTGCTAAAAAATGACACATACAATAATTATTTTATCAAATTTAAAAGACTCCCTTAATACGGAGTAAATTTCCTATTCAATATAATTTCCTTGTTACAGAGAGAAATTTTTTTAACCCCTTGTAATCACCTAGAAATTTTTTTAAAAGACTCTTTATAATTAGCAATAAAATCGATATAGACTCCCGCAAAAGAATTTTTTTTCTAGGTGTAGGTGTAGGTGTTTGTATGCCCTTTTAAAGATTTTTGATTTAGTTTGATGATATTTAAATAGAAAATCTTACGGAAAAATAAAGGCATTTAAATACGCGAAAAATGAATTTTTCATTTCGTTTAACCAAAGAAGCGAAAAAGAACGCGATTTTTGAAAAAAAAAATGAAGGCACTCGTGGGAGCTCCGACAGAAGTAAAAACTTCTTATAGTATATAAATTACGAGGTAAATGCTTTTTCCCCATCCGAAAAAAGTGCTATACCTATAGCGATGCTTATGCCCTATGCTACTTATGTATACATACACAAAATTTATATACAATGCACATGTAGGCCAAGCCAAGGCAGGATATGAAGCAATACATGGGGGATTAGGCTTTGGAACTACAAATGATGCTGAAGATGATATGCTTGAATTAGAAACAGCACTAGATATGGCGATTGTTAAAACATTCTTTAAAAAGAGAGAAACTCAACTTATTACCTACAAAACTGGACAGGATCAATCCCAAATAGACTATTTCATAAGGAAAGAAGACATACGTGAATGCAAGGACTGCAAGGTAATAGTTAGTGAGCAGTGGCGGCTCGTGAGTTTTACAATAGGGGAGGCTCTAACTATAAAAAATCTAGACAAATTTGCACTAGCAAAAAAATGCACCAAAAATGTAATTCAAGGCTCCATTTGTTTTTAACCATTTTTATTTACATTTCACCTTACTGGGACTCTCCCTCTTACCGCATGCTTGCATTTATAACTGAGATGTAGAATAGCTTTTGTAATTAATAATAATAATATTGTTAGAATTATTGATACTAAAAGAACTTTATAAGAACAGGATTAAATCTAAAATTAACGAAATTTTTCGAATTTTGGGTTATATTTACCCCACAACGATAGAAGTTCGATTAATGGAATCATCACTTTCATCGTGTCCGCCAAAAATTAATTCTTGCGAAGCCCAATATATTGTTGTATCGATAAGCCTTTTTAAATTCATCCCATTCTCAAAAACCTGATTATTGTAAGTAATTGTGGCCTCTTTTTGAGCTGTATCTAAAGCAGTTACTATATTTTGTTTAGCAAAAAGTTTTAGTTTACACGACGAAAATATGTGATCTTTAGATTTGGAATGTCTTTCAGTTGAACGAGATAACTTTTTTAGATCTGAATATCCTATTTTAGACCACGTTGTATGTTCGGTTTGTGTTGAAAATAAGATACAAGGATAGCAAAAGACTTTTTCCCTCTTAATAGACCCGGTTAACCAGTCCGATTTATTATACCAATTAATATTAAATGCACGATTTTGATGATAACCTGAGGATTTAATAATAGTTAAATTTGGCTGTGGTCTTCCTAAGGTTTTAATAATATAAGCTTTATTATACAGTGCGGTGGAATAAGTGTTGCCCCCCCCCCTGTTAACTTGTTTATTTTAAGAATATAAGCAAAACACTCGGACAGGTCGATTTTTAAACTAACCATAGTATATTATAGCATCAACGTTTCGAACTTTACGCGATCCCTCTTCAGGTGACAGGCATAACTTTGATTTTTTTAAATGGTAAAGTACATCATGTGGCACCTCATTAAACAGCTTTTAAAATACTGATTTCAAAAATGTATATTACTTTAATCCTTTTTGAGATCGTAGGCGCAAAATTTCGGTCGAACTCTTTTTAAACGTATTCATTTTTTTCGAATTCTGAGAAAACTAATAAGCATTTTTGAAAAATTTAAACGCAGAATGAAAGATTAGATTATTACCGAGGGCCGACAGTCCTTTAGAATAAACAAAAAGTTTCTTTTAAATGATATATTTGACATTAAAAATCACACTAAATTTTCTCTTTTTTCACCACTGTGACTTATTAAAATAAACATTATAGGAGTTCTCAGGGACATTGGACGATCGAGAATACTGTAATATTTCATTCTGCGTTTAAATTTTTCAAAAATGTTTATTAGATTTTTCAGGATTCGAAAAAAATGATTGCATTTAGAAAGAATTCGACCGAAATTTTGCGCCTACGCTCTCAAACAGGATTAAATTATTATACATTTTTGAAATCAGTATTTTAAGAGCTTTTAAATGAGGTGTCACATGATGTACTTTCCCATTTAAAAAAATCAAAGTTATGGCTGTCATCTGAAGAGAGATCGCGTAAAGTTCGAAACGTTGATGCTATAATATACTATGGTTAGTTTAAAAATCGACCTGTCCGAGCGTTTTGCTTATATTCTTAAAATAAACAAGTTAACAGGGGGGGCAACACTTATTCCACCGCACTGTATGTATAGACTTAAAGTATTAAAATTATTCCTGAGCAGCCAGTCAATTATGTCTTCAGATATTTTGATTTCGTTTAACTTATCCATTTTATATAAACAAACAACGGTACGTAAATTGTAAAAATAACCTTACCAAGGCAATAACAGCACAAATAAAAATATATAAATTACAAAAATTCACCAAACACTAATTAAAAAAAATAAACTGATAAAATCACATCAAGAAATACCCTGACTATTAACTTCCTTATAGAATATAAGTAAAAACACAAGTGAGCCTAATTCTGGTTTAGCCTCCCTTGCATTATATTTCTGGGTAGTATGACGTGAAGCGATATAATATTACGTTTCTCTATCGAGTATTATTGTACGCATAGGAGACTATATTGCTGGTTTCGAGAAGTTTGTCTTAACTTATAACACAACGGAGTCGAGTATGGTTTCTGCCTCCCTTGGTAGGGATATAAGGAGCTGCTCACAGCGAGGTGGGTATATAGATGCCTTCCAGATGCGTTAGTTACAAGTGTGCAATAATTTACACTTTGTATTAGTACGAGCGCTTGTTGTTTTATCGTGATTTAAAATAAACAAAACAGTGACATTTCATCAATAATTATAGAAATATTATTTACCAGAGATGACATAAAATGTGTAAAAAATTTATGGGGAGGTTAAGCCTCCGTTGCCTCCTCTGACGAGCCGCCACTGTTAGTGAGACAGTAAGCCAACAACATAAACTGCTTGTTCTGGGCATCGAAGTAAAAAGTGAAACTAAACCAAAATATCGAAGAGGACCACAAAAAATCAAGTGGTGGATGCTAAAAGATGAGAAAGAAGGTCTATTCAGGGAAAGAATAGTAGAGAAAATATATTGGAACATGAAAGGAAGCCCTACTACAATTTGGAGAAAATTTGCCAGTAGTATTAGAGAGACTTCTATTGAAATACTGGGGAAAACGTCAGGAAAAAAGTTTGAGGATAAAGAGACTTGGTGGTGGTCAAACGAAGTTCAAGGAAAAATAAAAGAGAAGCGAAAATTATATAAAAAGTGGCAAGAAACCAGATCCAACACAGATCTTCAAAACTATATGGTCGCGAAAAAGGAAGCGAAAGTAGCAGTGGCAAAAGCTAAAGCAGAAGCGTATTCAAACCTATACGATCAACTTGATACCAGGGAAGGCGAAACGAAGACATATAAAATAGCCAAACAGAGAGCAAAGAAAGCAAAAGATTTTAATAAGATTAGATGTATCCGAGATGAAAATAATAAAGTACTAGTTCACGAAAAGGATGTCAAAAAGAGATGGAGAAAGTACTTTGACAGCTTATTAAATGAAGAATTTGACAGACAGCCTGTGGAGTCAACGGAGACAGTAGCAGCAATGGTCACCAAAATAACAAACGAGGAAGTGGCTCAAGCGCCTCTAAAAATAAAGAAAGGAAAAGCGGTAGGACCTGATGATATTCCTGGGGAAGTATGGAAAGCATTGGGAGAGACAGGAAGAAGATGGCTAACAGATTTATTTAATAGAATTATGGAAGTTGGACAAATGCCAGACGAATGGAGAAACAGTATACTAGTACCTACAAAAACAATGGAGATATAATACAGCAGTGTATAAACTACAGGGCTATAAAACTGCTTAGCCACACTATGAGAATATGGGAGAGAGTAATTGATAGACGGATACGTGAAGAGACCGACATATCCGACAGTTAATTTGGCTTTATGCAGGGCAGATCAACAACAGACGCAATTTTCATTATAAGGCAGTTGATGGAAAAATACGGGGGTATAGAAACAAACGCTCATATGGTATTAATTGATCTTGAGAAAGCATATGATAGAGTTCCTCGAGAGATTCTGTGGTGTGCACTCAATAAGAAAGGAGTCCCTGGTGCGTATGTAAAGATTGTGAGGGATATGTATGAGGGAATAACGACTAGTGTTAGGACAGGTGTGGGAGAGACTGATAAATTTCATGTGAAAGTAGGATTGCACCAAGGCTCGGTGCTTAGTCCGTATTTATTCTCACTAGTTTTGGACCAGATAACAGCGAAACTACAGGGTAACATTCCATGATTCTTAATGTATGCTGATGATGTCGTGTTAGTAGGAAATAGTGAAAGAGACTTAGAACAAAAACTGGAACAGTGGACACGAGCTCTGGAGGAAAAAGGTTTAAAACTTAGGAGGACAAAGACAGAGTATTTGGAATGTTCATTTAAAGATGGAGTTACTACAAATAAATTGGTATCTTTGGATGGTGAACTGATTGTAAAAAGCAATAGTTTTAAGTATCTAGGATCGGTATTACAGAGTAATGGAGAAATAGATGGAGATGCATGCAGTATAATTGGGGCTAGATGGATGAAGTGGAAGGAAGCGAGGGGTGTGTTGTGTGACAGAAAAGTTCCAATGAAGCTGAAAGGAAAATTCTATAAAACAGCCATAAAACCGGCTATGATGTACGGAACTGAATGTTGGGCAGTGAAAAAGAAAGAGGAAAAACGAATGCATGTGGCGGAGATGAGAATGCTTAGATGGATGAGTGGAGTGAGAAGAAAGGATAAAATTAAAAATGAGTATATTAGGGGAAGTCTAGGTGTGGCACCAATTGATGCCAAAATGAGAGAGCATAGGTTGAGATGGTTTGGTCATGTTCAACGTCGAGACGTTAATCATCCAATACGAAGAGTAGCTGAAGTGGAAATTCCTGGAAGAAGTAGGAGAGGAAGACCAAAGGAGACGTGGGGGGAGACGATTAGGCATGACATGTTGGTAAAGGGAATTAATATTGATATGACCCAGGATAGAATTGTGTGGAGAATTGCAATTAGGAAAGCCGACCCCGCATAGGGATAAGGCAAAGAGAATGATGATGACACATAATTTATATACGTACAAAACTTATTTCAGCGAAGTGATGACGGTCGCAAATTCAATACTTTTTCCCCATCAAAGAAGTGCACAACGTCCCTAAAGAAATTTTCACTTCAAAAATTTATTTCGTCGAAGCGATGACGGTCGCTAATTTAATAATTTTTCCCATCCAAAACTGCACAATGTCCCTAAAGAAATTTTCACTTCAAAAATTTATTTCGTCGAAGCGATGACGGTCACTAATTTAATAATTTTTCCCCATCCAAAAAGTGCACAACGTGACTCAAGAAGTTTTCACTTCAAAAATTTATTTCATCGAAGCGATGACGGTCGCTAATTTATTACCTTTTTCCATCGAAAAAATGCACAACGTCCCTAAAGAAGTTTTACTTCAAATATTTATTTCGTCGAAGCGATGATGTTCGCTAATTTATTACTTTTTCCCAGCCAAAAAGTGCACAACGTCCCTAAAGATGTTTTCACTTCAAAAATTTATTTCGTCGAAGCGATGACGGTCGCGATAACGGTCGCTAATTCAATACTTCTTCCCCATCTAAAAAGTGCACAACGTCTCCAAAAAAAGATTTCACTTTAAAAATTTATTTTGCCGAAGCGATGACGGTCGCTAATTCAATACTGTTCCCCATCCTAAAAGTGCACAACGTCTCTAAAGAAATTTTCACTTCATAAATTTATTTCGTCGAAGGAATGACGGTCGCTAATTTAATGCTTTTTCCCCATCCAAAAAGTGCACAACGTCACTCAAGAAGTTTTCACTTCAAAAATTTATTTCCTCGAAGCGATGACGGTCGGCAATTTAATACTTTTTCCCATCCAAAACGGGCACAACATCCCTAAAGAAGTTTTCACGTACGTACAAAATTTATTTCGCCGAAGAGATGACGGTCGCGAAATAAATCCTTTTTCCCCATCTAAAAATAGGTTTTACATTTATTTTAAATGTAAATACTTCTATATAATTTATGTATAGATACACATAATATAGATACATAGATACGTACAAAATATATTTTGCCGAAGAGATGACGGTCGCGATGACGGTCTCGAAATAAATCATTTTTCTCCATCCTAAAATAGGTTTTACATTTATTTTAAATTGAAATACTTCTATACAATTTATATATACATACAAATAATATATACACTTATAGCATAAGCGATGACGGTCGCGAATTCAATGCTTTTTCCCCTATCCAAAAATCGCACAACATTCCTAAAAAGTTTTCACTTCAAAGAAACGTTGTTGAGCGACCTCTAAAAAAAGAGACGAAACTTTGGGATATTTTTTTTTCATCACAATAAAGTAAAAAAATGCTTGGGAAAAAGAACAAATATCGTTTTCTTTTAACCACCCTAGTACATATGCATTAAACTTACACGATCATACATTACTTAGGTACTTACTTTGTAGAGTCTTTACTAAATGTAAAATACTGCTGAGCCATGGCAAACAGGAAATTACAGAAATTAACAAAAATTTTAAATAGAATCTGATACCAGGTTCCAGTTCTTTGCCTTTCGGTGGAAATACTTGAAAAGCCCGCATAATTCTTATCGTTACAGGCATACATATTATCGGTACTTTCTTGCTAGTATCGATAATATTGGACATCGTTAAGTATTTCCAATAGTTGGACGAGGTTTTATGATACAATAGCCGAAATATATGTATTTATATAGGTAACTGATTTATTAAGTATAAATGAGATTTAAAACAAGTGTTAATCAAATTTGTAAGTAGGTACAATTATATTTTGTCTACTATACAATCATAGAAGTATAATAGTCCAGTGAGTAGAAAGAATTTCTATAACAGGAAGATTTAATTTTAAAGCTGACATATTAGCCGACGTTATCTGACATCACTATCTCTTAGTTTATTCGATGTAGATATATGTCTACTATGAATTAATATTAATGAAGCACCTGAATTATTTTATCCTTTTAATCCATTTTCTGATATAAATTTCTTCAAATACATACCTAAATATACAGTGCTAGTCAAAAGTCCGTACCCCCCCTCGTATCTTTTGAACGGTTATACCTATAATAGTGAAATTTGGAGGGAGGAAATAAACGGACGTAGGCTTCTTAACTAGTCATGACAGGTGACGTAATAGTGACATATGACGTTGCTGAGCCAACGTGACCGATAATTTTAAATAGGACCTTATGGCAAGTGATACCTCGTTTGAAAGGTATTGAGAATACCTATTCAGTCATACTAATTTTGTTTGAGTTTAAGCTAATTTTGATGTACAAATGAAATAAATATAAAATTGTAGTTTCGCATTTAATTAATAAAAATTCAAAATTCCCCCTATGATTACTTTTCAAACAGGTTGACGTTGACGTAAAAACTACTAGAGAATTAAAAAACGTCAACTTTTTTGACAAAAAATCCATAGGCGGACATTTGAATTTTTATTAATTAAATTCGAAACTACAATATTATATTTATTTAATGTATTCACCAAAATCAAAATCGACTTAAACCCAAAAAAATTAGTATGACTGAATAGGTATTTTAAATACCGTTCAAACGAGGTATCACTTGCCATAAGGTCCCATTTAAAATTATCGGTCACAGTGGCTCTGTAACGTCACCTGTCACTATTAAGTCACCTGTCATAACTAGTTAAGAAGCTTACGTCCTTTTATTTCCTCCCTCCAAATTTCACTATTATAGGTATAACCGTTCAAATGATACGAGGGGGGGTACGGACTTTTGACTAGCACTGTATACACAATTTATCGTGTTTAACAATAGTAAAATTCTTCCAAGTATCTCGATATCGTATTCTTATTTTTGGGCTATTTCTCCCTATGTCCCTATTTTGGGTTGTATGTACGCATTTACGAAATTTAGGTTTAGGACTATAATTCAGAGAAATAAGCAAAATTTAGGTTATATAATAACCCTCCTTTAGGTTATACAGGGTGTCCCGAAAAGATTGGTAATAAATTATACCACACATTTTTGGGTCAAAAATAGTTCGATAGAACCTAACTTACCTTAGTACCTACAAATGTGCTCACAAAAAAAGTTATAGCCCTTTTAAGTTACAAAATGAAAATCGATTTTTTTCAATATATCGAAAACTATTAGAGATTTTTTACTGAAAATGGACATGTATCATTATTATGACAGAAACATCTTAAAACAAAATTATAGTGAAATGTTTCCACCCCATAAAAATTTTATGGGGGTTTTGTTCTCTTAAACCCCCCCCCCCAAACTTTTGTATACGTTCTAATTCGTTATTGTGGTGCCATTAGTTAAACACAACGTTTATAAATATTTTTTGCCTCTTAATATTTTTTCGATAAGCCAGTTTTTATCGAGACGCGGCTTCTTTTTAATATATTTACATAAAAAATTTATGGGGGTTTTGTTCCTTTAAACCCCCCAAATGTTTGTGTACGTTCCAATTTAACTATTATTGTGGTACCATTAGTTGAACACAGAGTTTTCAAAACTTTTTTGCCTCCTAGTCTTTTTTTGATAAGTCACCTTTTATCGACATGTGGCTTCTTTTTCAAAATATACCTAAAAATGTAAATTATAAATAAATTCAGATTATTAACAGGTCTCTATAATCGTACTTATCCATATACAAAATATGTGGTGGATTCGACAAAATATTCAAAATATCTCGATAATCACTGGCTTATGGAAAAAGTACTAAGAGGCATAAAAGTTTTAAAAACATTGTGTTTAATTAATGGTGCCACAATAATAATTTAATTGGAACGTACATAAAAGTTTGGGGGGGTTTAAGGGAACAAAAGCCCCATAAAATTTTTATGGGGTACACAAATTTCACTGTACTTTTTTTTTAAGATTTTGCTGCCATAAAAATTCCGTTTTCGATATATGAAAAAAAATCGATTTTCATTTTGTAACTTGAAAGAGCTGTAACTTTTTTTTTCTTTTTTTTTGTGTGCACTATTGTATATAAGTAACTGAGGTTCAATCAACTTATTTTTGACCCCAGAATCTGTGGTATGAGCCGGTCCTGAACATGGTAACACAACGGTGTTTACATTTCAGTCCCGAAAAATCATCTTTTTCATAGTAGTTTATATCCAAATAAACTTGAAAATAAGCAAAAAGTAATAGTATATAGTGCAGTTACCTTACGGAATAAACCAGTGAGTTATTATTATTTATTTATTCAAAACGTTACAAAACATACCGTTTGTAAGGTTAAGTGACGGCCGAAAGGCCAGTTCTCGGAACTAGTTCTGGTTCTGAAACTGGTTCATAATTACTAATGAGTTTATCAAATGATACCAGATCCGACCTAACTAATTTGTCAACAATCATGACTGAAGATCATCAACAACCTCAAAACAAAACCTCATATTCAGCTGTGCTTAACAATGCTTCTTCAATTCAGTTTCCTTCAAAGCTTCAAGCAATTTAATTTAATTCGCTACCTGGTACTAAAATAGAAGAGTACTTAATAGCACTTGGTGAAGTTGTTCATCCACGGAATATTTTATTTTCATTTAATCCCTGGTGGAAAAATTTATGTCCGGTCCAGCAGAAATAACAATTAAAGGCGAAAATCTAAAAGCACGAAAATTGATAACTCCGAACGAAAGACTGTTACTGTCGGGTGTTTGCCCTTCTATTCCACATATTCTAATAGAGAATGAGTTAACCCAATTGGGTCTTAAATTAATGTCACCTTTAACCTTCCTTAGAATCGGTAGTCAACTTCCAGAATTTCAACACGTAGACCTTCCTTCTTCTTTTTTAATGTCATATGATCAAACTTCGTATCGCATATATTTAAGTTTAGATAAACCTTCATTTTTCATCTGTAAGAACACAGGTCACATTGCAGCAAATTGTCCAAATCATAATCAACAAAATGATTCCTCTAATATCCAACACCAACCGCAACAACCAATACAACAACAACCAATACAACAACAACCACAAGAATCCCCACAGTCTATTCCATCACCCCTAGAAATGGAAACAAATCATCCAGTCAGTAATTCTAGTGCCGAACCTTCACTTAACCAACAAACAGATACTAATTTAATGCCCTCCGTATTAATTATGGAAACTAATTGTACATCTAAGGATCAGTCAACGACCAATAAGAGAACAATTTCGAAAATTAATTCTAGTCCATCTCCCACTGAAGAATTAAATAAAGAATTTAAAATACCAACAAAAACCAAAAAGAAACAAAAAAAGCAAACTGAATCTATCACATCAATTCAGGAAATAATGATGCCAACAAAAACAGTATTTCACGATACGTCAAATAATTTTAACTTAACATATGAACAAACTTTTGACTTTTTTGAAAATTGTACTAGCTCGACTAACTCCCTGAGTTTACTACAAACATACACAACGGATATATTTAACTTTGTAAACATGATAACAATAATTAAGCCATACTTTACAGAAAAAAGCATGAAAACCAAATGCACTAAATTATTTTAAAAAATCCAAAAACTGCTAGACGATCCCACTTATCAAGATAGTGATTGTTCGACAAATTCAGCTCCAGAAATAAACTAAAATCTTCGATCCGATACTACAATGGAATGTTAACGGGTTTTATCCCCGTTTAGAAATGCTTAAACATTTATATTCAATAATCTTACCATCAATGTTTACAAGGAACAAACTTTAAAGGATATCATAGTTATGACATGAAGAATTATTCTTGTTTCCATAAAAACCGAGACAACGCAAATATCGCTAGTGGAGGAGTTGTTACGTATGTTAACCAAAAATATGAATCAGAAGCATTAGTAATCAATAGTAATTTAGAAGTAGTAGGAGTATCAGTGTCCTTTCCACAAAAAATGAATATCTGTAATATTTATGTTCCACCTGACTTACCTATCACAGAAGCAGATATTTCAGATGTATAAGATCAGATTCCCACTCCCAGAATAATCGTTGGTGATTTTAACAGCCATAATCCAATATGGGGATCTCTTGGAATAAATTCCAAGTGCAAAATTTTAGAAAACATAATTACCTCAAAAAACCTAGACGTACTGAATGATGGACAATCAACAAGATATAATATTCATACAGATACTTCATCAGCTATCGACCTGTCATTATGTGATCCTATACTGTCAGCAAAGTTTTCATGGGATGTAATTCCGTTTTTATTTGGAAGTGATCATTATCCTATTAAAGTCTCTTTTAACAATAATTATGAAGATACTACTACAACCTCAATTCCAAAATGGAATCTAAAGAAAGCCGACTGGTATTTATTCAAAAAGTATATTCAACAGAGCTGCCATAGATTAAAAGAAGTCACCGAAAATCATCATGTAGATGAACTTTTGAATTCGTTTATATCATTAATCCATCTTGCCGGTGAAAATTTTATAGGTAAAACACAAACTCTACATAAAAGAAATTCATTACCATGGTGGAACGCAGAGTGTACTGACATAATAAAGAAATATAAAAAATCCTTTAACAAATTGAAACGTCACAAAACACTTGAAAATACTATAGAATATAAGAAGTTACGGGCTCAAGCTAGATATATAACTAAAAAGAACAGAAAAAAATCTTGGCAAGAATGTATGTCTTCTATTAATTCCACTATGCCTATAAGCACCGTATGGGAAAAAGTTAGAAAAATATCTGGAAGTAATACCTATAAAAAGATTTCATTTCTATGCAATAACAAACAGATAGTAACATCTAATAACGAAATAGCAGATTTATTAGCAAAACAATTTGAAATGAACTCCAGCAATAACAACTTTTCTACAGAATTTATCAATACCAAGATGATTTCGGAAAATAAAATAATAGATTTTAATTGCATTGAAGATAATCCTCTTAACATAACATTTACCATGGAAGAGCTTAATCACTCTTTAAGTACCAGCAAAAAATCGGCGCCAGGACCAGACGATATTCCTGTTAGTTTCTTACAAAATCTACCAAATAATGGAAAACAATATCTTCTTAACCTATACAACAGAATTTGGACTAATATTTATTTATTTATAGTACTATACAATTGACCTGGCCTCTTGTGACTAATCCAGGTCGTTTCCTGATGGGATTACAGTAGTTTATTACAATATTATTATTTTAAGAATTTTTTCTATTTGACTAATTAACAATAGCCCTAATCTACTACTAATTATGAAAACTACAAATTGTAAACAATTCTAATAAACAAATAACAGCAACTAAACAAAAACTAATAAACAAAAGATAAATTATTACTTTTTTTTTTAACATATAATTTTTATAAAAGTGCTTCCATTTCTCATTCTCAGATGAGAAATGCCAGCACTATTCCTCTAAAAATAGTCACGAATAATTTTAAGTGCAGGTCTAATCGACTTTATGATATTCTCAATGGTATTTCGGTGAGCCTCAGACCATTGAGTTTTAAAATTTCAGGTTTTTAGTTTAATTTTTTTTTGTTTGATTAATATTTTTTTTTTTTTTGATTTTTGATTTATTTTATTTTATTTTATATTTGATATTAATTTTTAATTATTTATTATATAAATATTTATTTAATTATTTCAATATTTTATTTTATATTTTTATATGTAATTTTAATTTTTTTTGTATAATTTCTTATTAAAATTCATAGAGGTTGGATATTATTTACTTGATTTCTTCTTCGTCTAATATTATATAATTCTAATTGTTTCTTTGATATTATGTCCGCTAAATTATTTAGTGTATTAAATAGTTCTTCATTTTGTATTATATTTACTATATTTATGCCAACAAGGTCTCTTCTCATTCTTTGTAGTTCTTGTGTATTTGTTTGTTTCTCGCAAATAAATACTATGTGTTCTGGTGTGCCTATTTCTCCACATTCACAATATTGATTGTCTTTTAAGTTAAATCTATGTAGGTATGTAGGGTACGGACCGTGCCCTGTAAGAAAATGGATTAATCCTTTTTTTGGGTTAAAATAATTTGGTATATTATTTAAATTTGGAATAAAATTATAGAGACGTCTTGCTTTAGGGGAATTATCCCATTCGTTTTGCCATTTTCTATTTAATATTTCTTCTAATTCTCTTTTTGTTCTGATTTCTATTCCCATTAATTGTATTATTTTTTCATAATTTTCTTTTCTTTGCCAATATCTACATGCACGTTTTTGTGTTTCCAAGTGCATGGGCATTACACCAGTCAATACTGTTAAAGCTGATGTTGCTGTAGTACTGAAGGCTCCTGTCATTCTAACAAGGAAACCTCTTTGTGCTTTATTCAGTTTTTCAATATTTGTATTATTTGTTAGTCTGTGTGCCCATACACTTGCACCGTACCCTACAATTGAGGCAAGTATCGTACTCAAGTATACGCGCATATGCTGGAACGGAATTCTATACTCCCTTTGTGCTAGGCTTGCAATGCAATGCATGACTTTCGCTGCCTTCTCACAGACGCTATTTATATGGTTTGTAAAGAGTCTTGGTTCATCGATTATGATACCAAGATATCTAGTTATTTTTGTTCTTTTTATTGCTTTCCCCCTTATTTGTACACTTGGATTTCTTTCAAGTCTTCCCTTTATAAGGCTATATGTTGTTTTTGTTTCTGATATAGTTAGTTTAACTTTTTTCATCCATTCATTTATATTTTCAAGTACTCCATTTGATTTTATTTCTAGTTCTCTTCTTGAATTAGCATCTATGATAAGCAGCAAATCATCCGCATACGCTATGCTCCCTAGAACTTCAGGATCCACAGCTAACCGTTCCAGCATTTCTTCTAACATTATGTCCCAAAAAATAGGCCCACACACTGAACCTTGTGGACAACCTTTAGTTATATGTCTCGTCTTTTTATCCATTGGACAACTTAAGCTGGCATATCGGTCTTGACAATAGTTTCTGAAACTTCCGTACAAGTTTCTGGGGCAATGCATCTGTCGAAGTCTTTCGAATAATGCCGGCCACCATAAATTGTCAAAAGCTCCAGAAACATCTATAAAGATCATCAAAACATACTTCTTTGTGCTCCCCCCAATTATATTAAAAACTTTATTAATAGCATCTTCTGTTGATTTTCCTTCCCTAAAGCCATATTGATTTGGATGAAGTCCAGTTTCGTGTCTTATTTGATTAAGTCTTTTACAAAGTAATTTTTCATGTAATTTTCCCATTGTGTTTAGTAAGCATATTGGTCTATAAGATTTAGGTAAAGTTGGATCTTTATCTTCTCCTTTACTTATAATTATAACTTCAGCTTGTTTAAAGTTGTTGGGAAACTTTTGTTGTCTTAGACATTCATTATATAAAGAAGTGAGTATAGGTATTAAGTACTCTGAAAGTGTCTGAAGAATTTCTACATGAATGTTATCTGGCCCAGGAGCCTTTTTTCTTTTCATGTTTTTCATACTTTCATATATTTCTTCTTCAGTAAATTGTTCTAACTGTCTTTCTTCTGGTATCTCATACTCTTGTATCATCAGTGTTCTAATATTTTTTTGTTCTATTGTTTCATTTTCTAAGTCGTCAGGAGGTAGTAATACATCTAGTAGTGTATCAGCTGAATCCTCCCAACTTTTTGTATATGAACCATCTGCTTTTTGTAAAGTAGAAAGCATTGTTGGACATTTAAGTTTTTTAGATACAATTTTGTATGGGACACCCCACATATCTAATTCTAAATGTCTTGAAACAAAAGCTTCCCAACTTCTCGCTTTCGTTATATTTATTTCTTCTTTATATTCGTTTTTTAATCTTCTATACTCTCCTAGAAGTATTTGCCTCTCGAGAAAGATACTACTTCGTTGATATCGCTTTCGCGCATATCTTACTCTGCTTCTCATTCTCGTGAGGTTTTCCTTCCAGGCAAAGTTTTTTACTTTTTTATTATTGGATATTTTTGGAATTGCTGTATCCATTGCTTTTCTAATTGCTTTAGTTAATTCTTGTGTCGCAGTATTTATATTATCCCCTCTTTGTATCAGACGTGGTGCACGGAATTCAGACCTAAGTAGTTCAAAATTCGCTTTTCTTATATTGTACCTCAACGAAGACATTTCCGTATTACGTGGCTCTAGGTTACTCAATTTGAACGTTATGAGATTGTGATCACTTGTTGTTGCATGTTCAACTACTTCCCAGTCTAGAACTAGGTTTGCTGCTGCGACATTCGATAGAGTTATATCTATGTTACTAGATGCACCTGCTCTATTCTGGAAAGTTGGTGGATTTCCTGGTTTATTATGAACTATTAGTTGAAGTTCATTTATCATCTCTTCAACTAATGTACCTTTCTGATCTGTTTGATTTGAATTCCATAATACTGATTTAGCATTAACATCAGCCACAATCACAACTCGTTCGTTTCGGTATGTTATGAATATAGCTCTCATCTGTTCCACGTAATCGTCTATGTCTTCACTGAACTGACAATACAAGTTCGCGATAATTATTTTCCCTGCCTTAGTTAGAAGTTCTAAACATACACAATGTCGATTACTATATTGACTTATTAATAGAATTTTCATATCTTTGTTAAAAATTATGGTTACAGCCATAGGATTATCTCCTACGCTCGCACATTGTGCAGTTATAGGCATGTGTGGGACTTTATTCAATTTTGTGTATGGTTCCTGAATGCATATAATATCAAGATTTTTTTCTTCTGCTAATTTCGTTATTTCATGTATTACGGTTGCACTACGCATTCCATTTATTTGTCCAATATTTATTTTGAATGAATGATTAGCCATTTATATTTTATTTTATGTCTATTAATTTAATTTTCATTAATCTTATTTTGATTTTTATATATACTTTAGTGATTAAAAGATATTTATATTCCTGACTCCGTACTCCTCATCCGATACAATGTATTATATAAAGAGCAGTTAAAGTATGCTTTGCTAGAGACTTTTATATATTAGGTTATTTAGATATAAATTATTATATACATATATTTGAATGTCAAAATATATATACATTATGATATTTAGATTTTGTATTATTTTAGATTTTGATATAATATTTATTTGATTTTTATATATTTTCATAATTATTGTGTGCCAAAGTCTGTTTTCTGAACTAAACGTTCTAGAAGCAGTTTATATGTTGGACATTCTTTTTTATCTTTGTTACATAACTTACCTCTATTTTTACAAGGTATGCAAATTTTGGGTTGGTTAGTTTTGTTGCAATTTCTATTTTCATGTTCATCACCACAGTGACCACACACTGTCTGTTTGGTGCAGTGTTTACTCACATGTCCCAGATCATTACATCTTAAACATTTTGGTACTACTAAGTAGTCTTTTGAGTTTATACTTGTAAATCCTACATAAATTTTATTTGAGATCAATCTTTGTCTGATTTGAGGTGAAGCCTCTATTACATAATGAACAGTAGGTTTATTTCTTTGTCCAGTTTTAAATTTTATATTAAAATTCTGATCAAATTCCTCCCTTGGAATATCATCAAAATTTTGTGCATATATGCATTCTTTGATGTTTTCTTCTTTTTCATTACTAGATATATCATACATAATTATTAAGGGTTTTCTTTTTCTTTGTAATTCACATTTAAAATTTTGTTTTATTTTATCATTATTTTTTATAGATTCTAAATCTTCTTTTGTTGGAGTTTCTATTATTAAAATTTTTTCAGTGGTTCTCATTTTATTAATTTTTAGTTTTGTTTTTCTTGGATCTAAGAGTTTTCTGAATTCTTCCTGCACCTTCCTTCCAGTCTATGCAGTCTCACTGGTGATGAACAGAGTATTTATCTTTTTGTTTGTTTCAATTAATTGTTTATTATCAGCTTTGTAATTTATAGGTTTTGCAGTTATATCTGCATACGATAGCTTTTCTCCCTGCATTTTTGTTATTTTATTTCTTAAGTCTTCATTTTCAATTCTTTGTCTAGTATTTTCTTCTTTTAAAATTTTAATTTGACCTTCCATATTGGCTAATTCTATAGTTAAGGACATAAGTTTTGTTTTGAGTGTATCTTTTCCTGTTTTGTTTATTCTCTTACCGAGGTCCATTTCCCCTTCAATGAAGTCAAATAAGTCTTTTATTTTATTTTCTGTTATAAACTTTTCAGTTAGACCTACACTATAATTTGGACTAATAATGAGTTTCCCACAAAATGGACGCAGGCGATAATAGTTCCATTACTAAAACCAAATAAACCACGAACTGATCCCGAATCCTATAGGCCAATTTCGCTTACCAACACAATGTGTAAAATATTGGAAAAAATGGTAAATAATAGACTAAGGTGGTTTTTGGAAAATAATAAATTAATAATCAATGAACAAAGCGGCTTTCGCAGGAACAGATCCACTATAGATAATTTAATTGACCTAGAATCCGTGATAAATGAATCGTTTGCAATTGGACAGGAATGTCTTGCGGTTTTTTTCGATATAACAAAAGCGTTTGACATGGCTTGGAGATACGACATTCTTAACACCCGTGTTGAGCTGCCCCCCCCCACTTGCAAAAATTAAAAAACAAATAGCCCTGATTTATGAGCTATTTATGAGCTCTCATATTCCGCAAACTAAAAATTTTGAGCTCGTTCCATTGAGCAGGAATTTAATACCCTAGTGGGGGGGCTGAGTCAGCCCCCCCACTACTTAAAAATAGGAATATTGAATCGGTTTTTGCGGCAGAATTACGAGCTATTTATGAGCTCTTGAAATTATATAGTTTCGATTTTTGAGCTCATCCCCTTCACCCCCAAACAACCCTTTAATTGATTTAACTTAAGAGAAAGATGCTGAGAAAACTTAAAATATATCGTATTGCGAATATAATTCCTATAGCTTATATACTCTAAGAATAAACTATTATATCAAGAGCATTTCGATTATTGAGCTACAACCCCTTCGCCAGAAAACCACCCTATCTTCCCGGCTTAAGAGTAAGTTGTACTTAAAATGCGTTAAACTAATTATTTGGCGACTACATATCATTTAATAATTTATAAACTTCCAAATTACGCGCATTTAGATCAGTAAATTGCAATTTATTTTGTATAGTGCAGTCACTGAAGGTAAAAATAAACGATTACCTTCAATTCCGGTGAACCTTCATCGATTTTCACGAAAATTGGTCAGTGGTTAGAGGATACGTCAAGAAACAAAGGTGACATGGTACCACCTTGCGCCTTTACCCTGAGGGTGGATACCGCCCCTTCTCGGGGGTGAAAATTATTTTATAAAAAATAACTGCACAAATCAATAAAAGAACAAATTAAAAGCAAAATTTATTATATAAAGTTAATAAAATAAGTAAATACTTTTTAAGTTATTAAAGATCAAAGATTTTAATTATTTGTGAAAAAAATGCATGTTTTGAAGAGGTTTTTTGTAAATCACTAAAAAACTGTAAGTTTTTACAAAAAAGTTAAGAGTAGTTTAATTCGTATAGCTTATATTCTAAAAATAAACTCTAAAATCACGCGCCTTTCGATTATTGAACTACAACCCCTTCGCAAGAAAATCATCCCATATTCCCGGCTTAAGAGAGGGTTGTACTTAAAATAATTTAAATTAATTATTTGTCGACTATATATTGTTTAATAATTTATGAGTTCGCAAAATATACGCATCTCAATTATTGAATTGCCATTTTCTTTCTATAGTGCAGTCGCTGAAGGTAAAAATCAACTATGACCTTCGATTTCGGTAAATCTCCATTCATTTTCACGAAAATTGGTGAGCGGATTTTGATACTATCAACTTTTTCTGAATCTTATTTTTCATAGGTATTTCTTAGTACTTTGACAAGTATTTAGTACCTAAGTGTTATAAAATGCATCTCTTTCCCGTTATTTAAGCTTGAACCCTTAGATTTGAACAGTCGCGGAAAAAAATATACATTTAATTACCAATAACTTACTTTAAATTAACATTAAAGGGTTTTTCAAGTAAGCAATTTATTATATTTCTTATTAGCTTCAATTTTAGTGATGAAAACTTTTTTGTAAAAACTTACAGTTTTTGAGTCATTTATGAAAAATCGCTCTAAAGCATGCATTTTCTTTCCAAAAATCAAAATATTTGATCTTTAATAACTCAAAAAGTATTGATTTATTTTAATCACATTATATAACAAATTTTGCTTACAATTTGTCCCTCTCTCGATTTGTGGGGTTATTTTTAATAAAGTAATTTTCACTTCCGAGAAGGGGTGACATATACCCCAGGCTAAAACCCCAAGTTGTTATTGTCAATTCGTGAAAATAAATGGCGATTTGCCGAAATCGAAGGTAATAGTTGATTTTTACCTTCAGTGACTGCACTATAGAAAGAAAATGGCAATTCAATAATTGAGATGCGTATATTTTGCAAGCTCATAAATTATTAAACGATATGTAGTCGAAAAATAATTAATTTAAATTATTTTAAGAACAACTCTCTCTTAAGCCGGGAATATGGGGTCGTTTTCTTGCGAAGGGGTTGTAGCTCTATAATCGAAAGACGCGTGATTTAAGAGTTTATTCTTAGAATATAAGCTATACGAATTAAACTATTATTAACTTTTTTGTAAAAACTTAAAGTTTTTCAGTGATTTACAAAAAACCTCTCCAAAACATGCATTTTTTTCACAAATAATTAAAATCTTTGATCTTTAATAACTTAAAAAGTATTGACTTATTTTATTAACTTTATATAATGAATTTTGCTTTTAATTTGTTCTTTTATTGATTTGTGCATTTATTTTTTATAAAATAATTTTCACCCCCGAGAAGGGGCGGTATCCACCCTCAGGGTAAAGGCGCAAGGTGGTACCATGTCACCTTTGTTTCTTGACGTATCCTCTAACTACTGACCAATTTTCGTGAAAATCGATGAAGGTTCACCGAAATTGAAGGTAATCGTTGATTTTTACCTTCAGTGACTGCACTATACAAAATAAATTGCAATTTACTGTTCTAAATGCGCGTAATTTGGAAGGTTATAAATTATTAAATGATATGTAGTCGCCAAATAATTAGTTGAATGCATTTTAAGTACAACTTTCTCTTAAGCCGGGAAGATAGGGTGGTTTTCTTGCGAAGGGGTTGTAGCTCAATAATCGAAATGCTCTTGATTTAATAGTTTATTCTTAGAGTATATAAGCTATATGAATTATATCCGCAATACGATATATTTTAAGTTTTCTCAGCATCTTTCTCTTAAGTTAAATCAATTAAAGGGTTGTTTGGGGGTGAAGGGGATGAGCTCAAAAATCCGAAAGTATATAATTTCAAGAGCTCATAAATAGCTCGTAATTCTGCCGCAAAAACCGATTCAATATTCCTATTTTTAAGTAGTGGGGGGGGCTGACTCAGCCCCCCCCCCACTAGGGTATTAAATTCCTGCTCAGTGGAACGAGCTCAAAATTTTTAGTTTGCGGAATATGAGAGCTCATAAATAGCTCATAAATCAGGGCTATTTGTTTTTTAATTTTTGCAAGTGGGGGGGGCCAGCTCAACACGGGTATTCTTAACACACTAAGTCATTGGGGCGTCAAAGGTAACATGCTATATTTCATTCAAAATTTTCTTAGTAAGAGACAATTTAAGGTTAAGATAAATGGTACACTATCCAGCACTAAAGACCAAACAAATGGAACACCTCAAGGATCTGTTATTAGTTCAACACTATCATTATTAGCAATAAACAAAATCTTAGAAAACTTTCCAAAACTTGTTAAAGCGAGATTATACGCTGACAATTTAGTTATATATTCAAGAGAAAAAAATATTCTTTCTATACAGAAAAATGTACAATGTGCATTAAATCACCTTGAAAACTGGTCGAAAGCTGTAGGATTGCAATTCTCTACAACCAATACTAAATGTATTTTATTTTCAAAAAAACGGCAGTCTACAACTCCAGATCTTCAGTTATATGGAAACAACTTAACTTATGTGGAACACTTAAAATTTCTAGGAATGATCTTTGATAAAAAACTATCTTGGAAGTACCACATTATGCACATTAAACAATCCTGTCAATCTGGTCTCAATTTAATGCGTACACTATGCAATCGTAATTGGGGCTCAGATTGTAAAAGTTTGATTCTTATTTACAAATCACTATAACGATCCAAACTCGATTATGGATCAATTGTATACTCCTCTGCAAAGAAGACACTTCTTGCTCAACTAGAAGTCATACAAAATACAGCATTAAGAATAGCCACAGGAGCATTCTGTACTAGCCCCATTAATATTATACAATGTTTAACCGGAGAACCACCTTTAAATTTCCGAAGAATGTACTTGTCATTAACCTACGCATCATCCATATATGCAATAAAATCGCATCCCACTTTTCACCACACTATTGCAGAACGTTTCAAAGAAACTTATGTAAATAAAAAAAGAACGAACCCCCCTCTTTTACGAGAGAATCAGATGATATCTCTCTCTCCATAATAATCAATTCCCAAAATTTTTTAATCAGACAAATACAGTTACTCCTCCCCCC
This sequence comes from Diabrotica virgifera virgifera, assembly GCF_917563875.1. NCBI lineage: Eukaryota > Metazoa > Arthropoda > Insecta > Coleoptera > Chrysomelidae > Diabrotica > Diabrotica virgifera. Next base: position 77,569,870 of record NC_065448.1, read on the forward strand.
TGGACCTTTCCTCCTGCAATATGTGATCTAACTCTTTCTAAATACAATAAGCTTGATACCCCCCATGCAACAATTATTCAATATTTTCTCAACATACTTGCTTCTTTCCCAAATCATTGTTATATTTATACAGATTCATCTAAGACTGCTGATGGTGTGGGATCGGCAGTTGTAGATTCAAACACTATATTACAATTTAAATTATTTTCCACTTGCAGTATTTACTCTGGAGAATTATATTCAATTCTGCAAGCCCTCATTCACATTCGTACTCAAAAAATTCCAAAATCTGTCATAATTACCGACTCTCTCAGTGCATTACATACGATAAACAGTTATATACAAGTAATCCTACAAGTATTTTAATAAAAGAACAATTACATTTACTGAAGAACACGATGCAGCAAGTAAGCTTTATATGGGTTCCATCACACATTGGACTTCAAGGAAACGAAAGAGCAGATTTCCATGCCAGAGAAGCAATACACAGTGCGTCTTCAGTGTTAGTGAACTTAGTGCCTGTTTCCGATTACAAACCATTCCTTAAAGAAAAAATGTTAAACAAATGGGAAAACGAATGGAATCTTTCACAATTATCTCTACACACAATAAAGCCCTCAATTGAACCTTGGTGTGAGATAGACCTGAATCGCCAGCTGTTTGTGAAGCTAATCGTTTACGCATAGGGCATAGCAGACTTACTCACAGCTACCTAATCTCTAAATCAAATCGCCCTATTTGTGACCTGTGTAATTGCGACATCAATGTAACACATATATTAATAGAGTGTCCTAAATATATTAATGAAAGACAAAAACACTCCATACCTCTCAATATAAAAGCAGTCTTAGGATCACACTGTAAGCTTACACATTCACATTTGTTTAATTATTTGAAAGACATTAATGTTTTAAACAAACTATAATCACTGTTAACATTTTGTAAACCCCATTCTTAATTTGTAAATTATGATATTGTTACCTAAATGTGAACTTATGCAAGAATCAAAATGCTATTAGATTTAAGTAACCATGTATCAATGACAGTACAGCTAATAACTCAAAGTGGTTGATGCTGATAACAATAAAATAAAAAAAATCTGTGGTATAATTTATGACCAATCTTTTCAGGACACCCTGTATAATAATATACTCCTAATATATCTATATACTCCCTTAGTGGGTCTAGGACGTTTCATCGCCGCCGTTTCGATGCCGCCAGTTCGATGCCGATGCCGGCCGATTCATCGCCAGTCAATTAATCGCTATCTGATATATTTCCGAATTTTCGACAGTTACAATTATTAGTTATTTTTAGTATTAATTAGGAATTCTAGGAAATGCGAGATATGACGGCGATGAAATGGACTGGCGATGAACCGGCGGCATCGAAACGGCCGGCGATGAACCGGCGGCATCGAAACGTCCCATTCCGCCCTTAGTCCTTTTCAACCCTCCTGCCCAAAAAATTTTCTTCATAAAATTGATAGTATAATGTCATCTGTCATTCTATGAATATGGCAGGAGTCAGTTGGTTGAAGTGAAATCGTGGTTGAAGTTCTGTTAATATCTCCCAGTTTAATTACAGATTGAATGATATTTTCCTATAGAATATTTTTCTGGAACTGTTTCTACTATAAAATTAAAATGAACTATAAAATTAAAATAAATAATCATAATAGTTTAGTTTAGGACAAAGATTTATGTTCATAGTCGGTAAGTTATGTACCATACTCATACTGCCCTTTAGAAAAACCCTCTTGGGTCATTTTTAAAAAACTGTCTTAACAAAAACTCTCAAATATTATATAGTTCACAGCAACTATCTAACTAAAGATTTATAAAACTGGGATACACCATAAAATAATTACAACAAGAAAACGAATATTAAACATAATAAATTAATGGCGCGGACCTCAAAGAATATATGTAATGATATGACGTCACGATCAATGGGGTGCGTTTTGGGCTGGCTGCTATAATTTGAATTTTCTCTCGATTTTAATCGTCTTTAGTACTCAGATTTTGAGTACCCTCAGTAACAGACTAGAGAGTACAGAGAAAAATACAAAATTTGTAGTTTAAATTGTTGTTTAATATGTCAAAACCATAAATTGCAAAAAAAAGCAGAAAATTGGAGTAAAAAAATTTATTGCAAATCACCCATGTTTCACATACCACCATAAAATGTCAAAAATACGAAATATAAACTTAAAATAAGGTATGGCCACCACGTTGGTTTATCACAGCTCTACATCTACTGTTCATGCTCCGAATCACATTGTCAATGTCTGCTTGAGGTAGTTGTGTCCATTGTTCTCTCAGAAGCTCTTTTAATTAAAACTCATTGTAGATATTGCCCATATGTGGAGTAATTCTTCGTTGGAGCATGTCCCATACATGCTCAATGGGATTCAAGTCCGGTGATTGTGCTGGCCACGGCAATACATCAATACCCTCGTTATCCAACCAGTTTGTTACAGTATGCGCAACATGTGGTCGAGCGTTATCATGCATAAAGTAAAAATTTTCTCCAACAGCAGCAGCAAACGGGCGCACAACAGGTTCAAGAATAGTGTCCAAATATTGCTGATTTCTGAGAAAGCCACGTGGAAAAATGAGGTCAGTGTTTCCGTCAATCATGATTTTGCCCCATACCATTAATGTACCACCTCTGTATGCATACACTTCTTGAAGATGTCGTAATCGTTCTCCATTTACGGGTCGTCTCCAAACTCTTGTCCGATAAGAATCTGGATGAAATCGATATCTAGACTCGTCACTAAACAAAACTGTAGCCCAGTCATTGTCAGTCCAATTCTGAAACTCTTGACACCAGGTTAATCTTGCAGCGTGATTGCCTCTAGATAGAGGTGGACATCTCAGTGGTCGCCGACTACGAAGATTGGCTTCATGGAGATGATTCCTCACAGTACTGCGGCTAATTGTTGCATTATGTGCAAGCTGTAATTCATTAACCAGCTCGGGTGCTGTGATTGTTGCCTGCTTCTGGCATTTAAAATTAAATATCGGTCTTGGGCGACAGGTGTATAGCGACCACTTCCTGGATGTTGCTCAGCTGGACTCCCAGTGTCTCTAAACCGACGCCACAAACGACTTACGACGCTTTGGGAGACACCCAGCTGGTCCACAACTTGAGTTTGTCGCATTCCAGCTTGAAGGAGGCCCACGGTTCTATTCATCTCGTCCAACGTTAAATGTTGTCGTTGCGTGGTAAAAAGATAATATCTTTAACTCACCTATTAAGCAATAATGGTATAAAGTGACTAAAATCAAAAATAAACAAAACATAAAAATGTCGATTTTTTGTCCCTTATAAAAAACATTCTAAAACACGTATTTCTATCAGTTTTACAATTTTTTTTGATAAGAAGTGAGTGTCTGTATCTACAATAATTATAGTAAAAGCAAATTTATATGGTCATGAAATTTCTTTGATTGGAATTGTCAAATTATTAAGATATCCTTAGACTTTTGCGTTGTGTGTATATAGGCCAACATTGACATACGGAGCAGAAATCTAGATCTTGAAAAGAAGACACCAGAGTAGAATAAAATCAACAGAGATGAAATACTTCAGAAGAACAATAGGCACAAGAAAGACAGACAGACTCAGCAATGAAGAAATATGAGAGACTTATAATCAAATCGTTACTTGACACAATAAAGGAGAAAAAATTAGTAACAGTAACAGTAACAGGCAAATGAAAAGTTTGTGGGAAGATGAACCAATACCAAAAAAAACAGAAGAGGAAGTGTATAATTATCGTGGGCTCAGTGGAGGCTGTTCTTCAGATAAGGGAAACACCAAATAGAAATTCGAGAGTTTATTTATAAGACCGGCACTAAGGGTTGTTACCCCGGGAGAACTTTGAGTACTGATCTGTTTCTTGTACACGCTTTAGTTGAAGACTCTATTTAATACTACATATTGATTCTAGTGAGCGAAGTGAAAGGCACCTCTGGCCTGGTTGGAGTGATTCTTGAGAATGATTCTAAAATGTTTTATTTCTTGTTGGCAACATGAATTGGGTCACACAAGAGAACAAAGGTTTATACTAAGTCAGCTAATTTAATGCCCATTGCCAAAATATTGTTTATAAATTGCTACAATTTAACAAATTAAATAATCCGCACATGTTTAAATATGACAACAAATTTGCTCGTGTGATGTACGGGGTGATAAAAATATACTGTTCAATATCGGATATGAATAATGAATGTTTGATATTGGACATACTGCCCGACGAAATAAGTACTGCCCGACGAAATAAGTAATAACGAATGTAGTCAGTGCTCAAAGTTTACAATGATAATGATAAAGTACTTATAACATAATAGATTAATATAATGTGATGACAAGACACTCGTCTTTGAACAAATTAACAATTCTCCAACTGCAACACCTTAGGTAATAATATCAAAGTTAAATCTGAATCAGAATTAAAGCAAAAACATTCAAGTCAAAGTTTAGGTTAGGTAAAGGTAAATAAAAGGTATTGAGTGGGATATATGTGTCAATGTGTTAAGTGTTGTATTATAATTGTATTATTTTATTATTATTATCGAACTGTATTATTAGTTATTTTATTATTAATGTTATAGATCGTGCGACTAGCTCTCGGACTATTTTTATATCCTGATATGCTTCGCCGTTATGTTTGTGTTATTGTAGATACCGTTGTATTTTATTACATAACATACCAGCTGAGTTTTTGTAAACTCGTGTTATAAGACATTATAATTATATGTAAGCTAATATTTCCTATATGCTGATGCATTTTTTAATTCAATCCAGCCTTGAACTACATAAAAGTTATTAATGAATTTTATTATTAGAGCATTGTGTTTAAGTGTTTATGAATTAATTATATTGGTCTACCTTTTGTATTATTCTTCTTGTGAGTATTCTTCTTTCATAATTGAAGTATTCGTTTATTAACCCTGTAGTCTGTATACAAGAGTTGTATAATGTTTGTAGTAAAGTGTAATAAATAATCTAATATAGTTATTAGATTAAAAAATTTTAAAAAATTCTTATTTCATAATTCCAAGTTCTGTTTGCTTATTTCTCATCATGTAAACAATCTATTTTCGTGTTAAACATGCAGGTCCTCAAACTGAGTGGGATTCGAATTACCACCCTAGCCATACCTCTTAGCATCATCACACACGACTTAGTTTTCAACCCTTAAGTCAATCCCTATTTAGTTTGCATACACTCCCGAAAATTTTGCATCAGGCACCGAATTCTTTTGTTGCTCACGGTGGTTGTAAGTCACCTGAGTCCATTGTTTCTTTCTTCTGCTTCGCTCACGGTGGTTGTAAGTCACCTGAGTCCATTGTTTGTTTCTTCTGCTTCGCTCACGGTGGTTGTAAATCACCTGAGTCCATTGTTTGTTTCTTCTTCCTTGTTGAGCTTGCTGTGCTCCTCGTTTCTCTGTTTTCTATTTTTATGATAAGTCCCTCTTTCATATGTTTCAAGTTTTTTCTTATTTGTATGGTTTTCATAATGATTCCTCCTCGTATAATTGTCTCTGTCATATTTTCTATTTTTATTCTTCTAAGTTTTCTTCTTATTTTCGCTTGTTTTACTATAAGTTTGATCTAGATACGTCCTTGTATCACAATGTCTTTCTTCTTTTGTTTTTCTGTAAATTTTATCCCGGTACGTCCTCGGTTCCTGAGATTCGCATTGTTTTTTGTTTCTGTACCTTTTGTCATGGTACGTCTTCGTGTCACGTTTTTCCTTGGCTTTTGTTTTGTCACGTTTTTCCTTGGCGTTAGTACTGTTGCACTTTTGTTTCTGTATGTTTCTCTTCTTTTTTCAGAGTTATTTTTATAATCTTTCTGTGTTACATTTTCACGTTCGTTCCGTCGATCGACGTTTTGTATTGAACTGTATTGTTTTGTTTGTGTATTTAGGTATTTGTGTCCGTTTGGTATACTTTTTCTTCTCCCTCTATACCTACTGTTTCTTCGATTTTGGAGTTTTCTGTTTGGTTAGGACGAGTGTTTTGTCACTCTTTGCCCGTTTCGTGTTTTGAGTGGGTAGGCCGCTACTTTCTCGGTCGATACCGCTCCTGGTTTCGTGTTTTGAGTGGGTAGGCCGCTTCTTTCTCGGTCGATACCGCTCCTAGTTTCGTGTTTTGAGTGGGTAGGCCGCTACTTTCTCGGTCGATACCGCTCCTCGATTCGTGTTTTGAGTGGGTAGGCTGCTACTTTATCGGTCAATACCGCTCCTCATTTACTATTGCTTCGATCACCAGTGTATTTACTTCTTCCATGTGTTCTTTTAATTCTGACTGCAGTTTTTCATCCTCCTGCAAGTCTTGTTCATATTCTTGCCGTAATAATTCCTCGATTCTTTGTTTTCTTATCTGTATCTCCTTTACTTTTGGTGCTTTTCCTCTTTTCAGGTTTCTTCCATATTCTTCCAATAGGGTTTTCCCTCAATATTTGTCTTAAGGACCTGATCGTAGTATTTTGTTTCAAAGTATTTGTCTTTCGTTACTCCTCCCCTCTAGTAATTTTTCGTGGTTATTCAAAAATCTTGCCCAATAATCTTCCAACCTCTCCTGCCTTTCCTTAATATATTGTTGATTTTTTCGAGCCGCAGAATCTTTTTTCAGATTCGAAACAATTTTGGCTAGTGCCGCTCCGGTATCCGCCTGCTTCACTTATATAGATTCCATGGTATTTTACAAAGTTTTAAATGTTTCCTACCTTAATTCAGAGGTATTTGTTTTTATTATATTTTTATACGCTATTAATAGACCTGGATCCCGCGTAAGAAAAAAAAGTTGATTAATAGCAAGCTGAAAATTTGTTAATAGCTTAACGGTGTCTAGTCGGACAAACATTGATGCACGGGAACACTGAAACAGGGGAAGTTTTAACGGTGGAGCATGATAAACGTGTCGTCCTGACAAGTTTATGATGGTGAAAAATAGCAAGTTGTTTTTAAGTTTATTCAGTAGCCAACGTTATATAATATATGAAAAAATGTTTGTCCGACAAAAAGGTTGGGCATTTTAACGAGTCCGACACGTAGAACATGTCACATCACAGGAACTATGTTGGTGATGAATAGCAGTCTGATTTTTGCATGAGAGTTTAATGAAAGGTTAAAAAAGCAATTGGAAGTTCTGTCGGACAAAATGAATGGGAAATTTTCCTAGTCGGACATTCTAAACATGTAAGATATAGACAAAAATGTTGGTGATAAATAGCAAGCTAATTTTGATTTGTTTATGTACAAAATATATTTTGTAACGCAAAAAGTTATATGTCGGACAAAAAGTTTGGGCAAATCGAAGGAAATAAATAAAAAACATTTTTTCAGAATGACTTAGTCACATATTGATAAAGCTATTTTAGTTGTATATTATTATTTATATTCACATATTTGCATATGCATATATATACATGCACACTCCAAAAACAGTGAGGTAAGTATCAATGCATGTATATATTGCAAAACAATTATTTTTTTGGGTGGAGTTTGTTCTAGATATTCTCAAAATTACAATAAAAAATGTCAAAGAACATGTGAAAGCAATCTCTTAGGGTTTTCTAATTAGGCGCATCAGAAAGCACGGAAAATTTCCTACAAAAAACGTTGTATACATTTTTTTCCATACTCAAATCTTAACCCTGTAAACGACATTGAAAAATGTGAACAGTCTAAAACTTCGGTGCTTATAAGAATAGACGTAAATATGACACATTATGCTTAGAAGTATGTATTAGAAGGCTGCATTTGTCAGTGTGACACTTTGTGCTATACAAAGTAGTATTTGAAAGTATGTATTCTCCTTTTCATGAACATTTTTCAGTGCGTCACAAATTATAGAAAAAAAGGTAGGTCCGTGATAATACACATTTATGACATTTATTCTAACGTGACATTTTAGTTAAATCTGGCAGTTGTCAAATTTTATTTTCAATTTGGAATAAAACCAAATCAATTGTGTCTATTGCATTTATAAAATGGTATTTTCTTTCATTTGTATAGTCTTATAAATTGTACAGATTATATTGATAATATTATTATTTTATTTAATAAATAATTCTTTTTTGATTATGGCGCCATCTATCGACAACTAGAATAATCACCGAACTAGAATAATTACCGAAGTATTAACAGACGTGCCTTTTTTTCTGTCACATACAATTTAATGCGTTAGAGAGAAATCGAAAAACTGTGACGCACTGAAAGATGTTCATGAGAAAAAGAATATATGGTCTCTGAGTTTCTGTTTGCCACGTGTGTTGGAAATTAAAATTTATATTAACTATGGAGTGTTTTTGTGTCTATTTTTGAGTGTCAACAGTTTAAATTTTAAGTCGCCAAATCAAAAGTGAAACCATTCAACGGAACATTTTTGAGTAATTTTCGAACATTTTACAAAGTTAGTAAAATACTTGGTCATCAATTCAATGAGGTTCAGTTGCCAAATAATTGTGAAAGTTCTATTGAATATCATTCTTCGTGCTATAATGCTTTGCTTGATGGAAAAAGGGTACCTAAATAAATTATTACTAAAATTGTATAACGTAATTTTTCTCAACTTTCTACAAATGAAATAATAATGTAATTAATATGTCACATGGCAAGAAATAATTTGCTGCCAAAATAAATCGAATAGTTTAAATTTGAAGTTACGATTGCAATTTATTATGAATTATTGTCAAAAGTGACAGTTTTTCTTAAATGGAAATATATTCATAGACATAAGGGTAGACAGGGAATGCAGTGCAAAAAGTCGATAGGTGGTCTATCTATCTCATCTCTTTTAACCAAGCGATCCCGCGCATGTGGCAGACAAAGATAGCTAGACCACTCAATAAATAATATAATTTGCCTGATCTACTATACGCTCTAAGCTTCGCTGGTGTCGCTCCTAGCGGTTACTAATTCAACTTTTACCGGTAATTTTTAAATTTATTATTTAATTGTTATCGCTTAATATTTACAAAGCAAAAAAGTAATTAAATTGTAATCGATTTTTTTAAGATTTTTCTAATCATTTTGACGTTCTATTGATAAAATATCAATTTCTTACTTCGGATACTTTGACAATAATCGTGTAGATGGCGCTAAGATTATAATAGATTATTTATAATTAGATATTACGGAACATTAAAAAAACTTAAATTCAGTATTTAAAACATAAGTATATTTAAGGTAAAAATATATACCACAGCTTTGACCAACTAATATTGTTTATAATTAATGTTTTTAATTTTAATTTTAAATTAATCACTTTGACATTTATGTCAAATTTCCAGTAAACGTTTACAAACTTGTCACTACTGGCGTTCGCGAATTTGTAAATATCCCCTCTACGTACGAGCTCACAGCGTATAAATGTATTACAGTGAGGTATCTAAATGATGTTGACATAAATCGAAAGATATCGATTGTAATTGATTGCAGGTACTTTTGACATAGAATAATCACCCCTTATTGAAATTTCAAAAATTATTTTTTTAAATTGTCCGACTACAAAATCTACCCCTTATTTTTTTCCGACAACAGTCATTCTTGGTAAGGAATAATTTACTTAATTAAATTTCGTCTTTGTCGGAAAGCTATTTATCACCAGCATTTTTGTCTATATCTTACCTGTTTAGAATGTCCGACTACGAAAACTTCCCATTAATTTTGTCGGACAGAACTTCCAATTGCTTTTTTAACCTTTCATTAAACTCTCCTGCAAAAATCAGACTGCTATTCATCACCAACATAATTCCTGTGATGTGACATGTTCTACGTGTCGAACTCGTTAAAATGCCCAACATTTTTGTCGGACAAACATTTTCGCATATATTACATAACGTTGGCTATCGAATAAACTTAAAAACAACTTGCTATTTTTCACAATCATAAACTTGTCAGGACGACACGTTTATCATACTCCACAGTTAAAACTTCCCCTGTTCCAGTGTTCCCGTGCATCAAAGTTTGTCCGACTAGACACCGTTAAGCTATTAACAAATTTTCAGCTTGCTATTAATCAACTTTTCTTTCTTACGCGGGATCCAGAGGGCCCAGAGCACGCCAAATAGAATTCTATTTTGCTGACGTCACAAAATAGAATTACATAATGGGAGAATCGACGGTTGCTAGGCAACGTGACGTCACTAAAATAGAATTCTATTTGGCGTGCTCCCGCACCAGGTCTATAAATAAAGTATTGTTTATATTCTCAAGCTTTCTGATTCAACTTACCGTAATAATGTAATGGGGAAATTTGATTCTGTTTGACCTTGCTGACGAGCGTTCAGAGTTAATACAGGTCAGTTAAAATAAGTAGGTGAATGTTATATAAATTGAAAATTCTTCGCTACGATGTTTTAGTAAAATTATGCAATATGAATGAACTACAAAATGAAATATGTAAAATTATCAAAGTATACGTCTTTCTTAATCAAATTTTCAATTAAGATAAATATGTAATAAACATTTCTAGAGATAAATACCGTTTATTATTATTATATAGAAAAAAAATCTATGTTAAATAGTTTAGGGTTAAATGAAAAATATTGTATAGAGTGTACTAAAAAATATCTATGTATAAGTTAAATAGTTTGGGGTTAAATGAAAAATATTTCGATAATTGGACCTTTATATTTCGGTATAGGATACGTGAAAGTTGGAAAAATCTTTCTCATTCAAAAACGTACGGTTTTTCGTCTGATTCTGGACGTTGCGGCTCTCCTGGTCCTGCTGTGCTCCGCAGGTAGTCCTGTAGATTGGAGACTCCGCGGCTTGTCCCGGCTATGTATTGGCTCTGAGGCTCTTGATTGTTGATCTCTGGCTTTATGTTGCTATCTGGATTTGTGGCCTGGTTCTAGGGCGCTTGATTGTCGATCTCTGGCTTTATGTCGCTATCTGGATCTGTGGCCTGGTTTTAAGGCGATTGATTGTCGATATCTGGCTTTATGTCGCTATCTGGATCTGTGGTCTGGTTCTAGGGCGCTTGATTGTCGATCTCTGGCTTTATGTCGCTATCTGGATCTGTGGTCTGGTTCTCCCGGGCCTAGTGTCGTCTATCTGCTACTGGGGTTTTTTTTTGCATGGACTGTATATAGGTTTTTTGAATCTTGTTACTTCCTTGAAGTTTTCTTTTTCTCGATGAGGACCATGTATAATTATCACCACACTCTAACACAACCCGTGCCCGGGAGCCCTTAAGTGACTCAAAGGAGTAAGTTATAAGCACCTCTGGCCTGGTTGAAGTGATTCTTGAGAATTATTCTAAAATGTATTATGTCTTGTTGGCGACATGATTTGGGTCACACAAGAGAACAAAGGTTTATACTAAGTCAGCTAATTTAATGCCCATTGCCAAAATATTGTTTATAAATTGCTACAATTTAACAAATTAAATAATCCGCACATGTTTAAATATGATAACAAATTGGATCGTGTGATGTACGGGGTGATAAAAATATACTGTTCAATATCGGATATGAATAATGAATGTTTGATTTGGACAGGTAGATCAATAAAAGAGTAAAGCAGGGACATAGTAGATATATTACAAAATAAGGGCAAATCTTGGCAAGAAGCAACACAAATGGCGAAGAACAGGAAAGAATGGATAAAATTTATCAAAGGCTAGAAGCACCTTCCTCGACACCTATCGGTAGAAGAGAAATGATTATGTATGTATTATGATAATAGCCTTAAAATAAGTTCTATTAATTGTCAAATGGGCAAATTTGAAGAGAAATCCTCAGACAGCCCGATTTTTATTTTTAAATTAAGACTTTTTGGCATATCTATAATACTAGTGACGTCATCCATCTGGGCGTGATGACGTAATCGATGATTTTTTTAAATGACAGTAGCGGTTGTGTGTGTGTGATAGCTCATGTGAAAGGTTATTTAATTCTCTATTCAGTAATATAAACATTAATATAATTATTTGTACAGAGTGTACAAAAAAATGTTTTATAAAATTAATTTACACAAAAAGAAGAATGTAAGCAATCTATTTAATTCAAAATACATTTTACTGCTGTCATAAAAACAGTTGTTAATTTCACAAATAAACAGTGCTTTTTGCTTAAATTCAATGCTCAAACTGCTAAGTGACAGGTGGGTGGCAGTTTTAACATAGAAGTTAAGCGAAAAACAATGTTAATTTTTCAAATGAATTAATTTAATTAGTTAAATTCATTTCTTTTTATTTTCTGACAGCACTCAAATGTATTTTAAAATAAATGAACTACATACATTCTTCTTTTTGTCTCAATTAATTAAATTAAAAAAACTTTTTGCACACCTTATATAAATAATTATGTTAACGTTTATATTACTGAAGATAGAATTAAATAACCTTTCAAATGAGCTATCAAACGACCCCTACTCTCATTTAAGGGGATATCCTAGTGTAAAAGTACAAAATTTATTTTTGGGAATTCCTAAAATAAAAAGTACTATACAAATTGACTTGAAAATTTGCGTGAGCATTTACTGTAAAAAGAAATACATATGTAAAACAATTTTCATAAAAAAATATTGAAAATTGAACGATTTATGCGCCATCTACTGGCACCGTGAAAATAAAAACATAGCTCCACTGCTGCAGTGATTGGGACTAATAGAGATCCTGAAACATAAAATTTCACAGTGATTATTGAAATATAAGTTATTTCTTATAACATCAACTAGGTTATTTGAAAAATATTAAAATTTGGAAAAATTACTAAGTGTTAAAATTTTCTTTTAAATTAGTTAAACATTTTCAGTTTCAAAACCCGCCAAATTGACATTTTTTATCCTATCAAAAAATCCCTAGTTGATGGTATAGAAAATGACTTAGAGATCCTGAAACATAAAATTTCAAAGTTTTTATTGAAATATAAGTTATTTTCTATACCATCAACTAGGGATCTTTTGATCGGATAAAAAATGTCAATTTGGCGGGTTTTGAAACTGAAAATGTTTAACTAATTTAAAAAAAATTTTAACACTTAGTAATTTTTCCAAATTTTAATATTTTTCAAATAACCTAGTTGATGTTATACGAAATAATTTATATTTCATTAATCACTGTGAAATTTTATGTTTCAGGATCTCTATTAGTCCCAATCACTGGAGCAGTGGAGCTATGTTTTTATTTTCACGGTACCAGTAGATGGCGCATAAATCGTTTAATTTTCAATGTCTTTTATGAAATTTTTTTACATGTTCTTTTTTTTAATAAATGCTCATGCACATTTTCAAAACAATTGGTAAGTACTTTTTATTTTAGAAATTCTCAAAAAAGTAGGTACCTATATGAATTTCGAGCTTTTACACTAGGATAGTTCCTTAAAAAAATCATCGATTATGTCATCACGCCCAGATGGATGACGTCACTAGTATTATATGTATACAGGGTGTCCCAGACTAATTTAGGTACGGTATATCTCTTAAACGAATAAAGATTTTCGAATGGCAAAAAAAGTGGTAAATTATACTTGTAATACACTTTAATATGGCGTAGAAAAAATCATCCCCTAAATATTCACCCCTTAGTTACAACCCCTAACTTTAATTTTTTTAATAGCACCCTGTATATTTTTTATAGTTTTGGATGTGGTCTTCTATCGTCTATTCAAGACATTTTTTGAAAATAAAATCGGTTCGTAAATAACCAAGAAAATATCAGTTTAGTTTTGTTAATTATGTGTCCCAGACTAATGTATCCAGGCTATATTTCTTTAACGAATAGAGATTTTCGAATGGGACAAAAACTAATCTATTACACTTTAATAAAAAAATTATCCCCTAAATATTCATCCCTTAGTTACAACCCCTAACTTTTCTTTTAAATAGCACCCTGTAAGTTAGGGATGAATATTTAGGGGATGAATTTTTTCTATGCCATATGAAAGTGTATTTGCAAATGGAATAGATCAGTTTTTGTCCCATTCGAAAATCTCTATTCGTTTAAGAAATATAGCCTGGATAAGTTAGCAAAATAAACATTATACACAATTAACAAAAATAAACTGATAGTTTCTTGGTTATTTACGAACCGATTTTATTTTCAAAAAATGTGTTGAATAGACGATAAAAGACCACATCCAAAACTATAAAAAAATATACAGGGTGCTCTTAAAAAAAATTTAAGTTAGGGGTAGTAACTAATGGATGAATATTTAGGGGATGATTTTTTGTACGCCGTATTAAAGTGTATTACAAGTAGAATATATCAATTTTTGTGCCATTCGAAAATATCTATTCGTTTAAGAGATATAGCGTGGCTAAATTAGTCTGGGACACCCTGTATATGCGAAAAATTCCTAATATAAAAATAAAAACTCTGAGGATTTCTCTTCAAATTTGCCCATTCTCGAGATAATGAATTTATAGAAATTCAAACGTCCTCACTGTATATACACCGCAAATACCAAGGAGGTGTATTGTTGGCAATGGCAACTACAAATAATAAGTACGAGTATGTTGGTAATAACAGACATTGTTCAATACCCTAAAATTACACTTTGTTGCTTGGAGAAGAATACAAAACAATGAAATTTTAAAACTATTTTACACGAAAATGTATGCATATAATTTAAAGCAAATTTTCCACTAAGTAACAAATAACATTCAATTAGTGTTTATTTATTTATAAATCTCTGGACGTAATTTTCGAATACTACATAACATTTTGTAAAAACATTCATAAATAATAACCTTATATATTCAACCTGGTTTAAAAGTAGACTTTTACTGCTTTTAATAATTAAAAGATGTGTCTTATTTTAAATGGAAAGGCATAAATTTGGTCAATAGACATTTGGTCTAAAGGAAGCAAAAGGCCTTACGCGAATCAAAATCAATAATCGATATATTTTATTCAGGTGAAAACAAACAAATTTTTAATAGATTAAATAAAATCTGTATATTTAGATGCTATTCAAATTAGGGATGCAGGCGCAAAATTTCGGCTGCAATGCTTTTTAAATGCATTCATTTTTTTTTCGAATCTTGAGAAAACTAAAGCAAAAACTGAGTATCGTTGAAAAATTTAAGCGCAGAATGAAAGATTAGGTTATTACCAAGGGCCGAAAGTCCCTGAAAACTTCTATAATGTTTATTTTAATAAGTTACAGGGGTGAAAAAAAAAGAGAAAATTTAGTGCGATTTTTAATTTAAAAGATCTCACTCAAAAGAAAGTTTTTGTATATTCTAAGGGACTTTCGACCCTCGGTAATAATGTAATGTTTCATTCGGCATTTAAATTTTTTTAAAATACTTGTTAGTTTTCTCGGGTTCGAAAAAATGAATGCATTTAAAAAGCATTGGAGCCGAAATTTTGCGTCTATGCTTTAAATATAAATTTAATTTAACACCAATTTCTAATTCCTGGTCACAACCAAAATGAAGGGGAATTATTAGGATAGTATTCATGCCACTAGACCGTGTCCGTTTGAAAAGGACACAGCTAAATATTTTACACTTTAGGCATAGTAGAAAGAAATGATTTTTTGATGAAAAATGAAAATCCCAAAAGCTGTTTTACGCCTTGCTGAAACATTTTTTTAATAGGTAGGTAGGGGAGAGTTGGATAAAACGGGATAGTCGGATAAAACGGGATACCTAGCCTAGAGACCCAACAAGTGCTGCTATCAATCGCACAACGACGAAAACTTGTTCTCGGTAGTCATTTTAACATTCTCAGTTCGTTTTACCTCGATGCCATTATTTGATGAAAAGTGGTTGTGTTTAGAATTGTTTGACTCTATTTTTTGGTACTTTGTACTTTTAAGTCCGTTGTTTTCTACGTTATATTGCCTACATATCTAAACATATAATTCCGGTGACTATTACATTTAATTAAGCACTCATTAACGAATATTCTCATGTGTAGTCTGTAGTCCATCCAATTTTACCTGCACGTTGGGGTAACGGGACACAAAACGGGACACTTATCAGTTGGATAAAATGGGACACAGTTTTTTATGTCCCGTTTTACCCACCTATTTATTTGTTGGCCTATTAATTTTTTAAATACCGATAAAGCGTGTTCTCATACTGCAGAAAAGAACAACAAATTTTTATGTGATTTTTGTTCTGATATACATACCTAGTCCTAAATAAAAGGTCTTATTTCCCATTTTGCAATAAAACATAAAAAAGTTTCTGAGTTTAAGTTTCTGACTACTGAAGATATTGTTTTTTCAAAGGTAAATTTTGCTTTGCAGTCTTATATCTACTTAAATATACTTTTTAGATAACTTTATGCAAAAAATTAAATATTGTGAACCTATCCCGTTTTATCCAACTGTAGTATGCTAAAACGGGATGTGCAGGACTTTAATAAATATGTTTTTTTTTTACTATTTTCCAGTCATTAAAAATAGCTAAAAATATATTTTTTGTGTGCTTCAATAAATGTTATACCTATAAAAAATAATAAGATGATTATTTCATTCATAGGACATTCTGACCAATAGAAAGCTACAGAAATCAAAATTAATCTGATTATTTTTTAATGATTTTAACTTCCAATCGTATAGTAAGATATTTCATCACGTTTAATTCTGTCCAATCAGATTAAAATTATACTGAGAATTATCTACTGTAGAAAATTACCGATATAATTTTTTTAAGTAGATTGTTTCTGTTTAATGGCAACCAGTTCCTAGTTTTGACAACTGTCACATTTAAGAAAATATATACATAATATAAGTATTAAAAAATAATAATGTTACGAATATCACACGACAGTAAGAATAAATAAGAAAATAATGCTTAATTTTTACTCAAGTTTGTTGTCGTTGGGCAATAGCCATTCGAGCCCTGCGGGCTCTCGTGTCTATTGCCAGACAACAAATTTTCGAAGAACTGTCGCATTATTTTCAATTTATTCTCACTCTCTTGTGATATTATACCCGATAATTTTTGATTATTTCATTCATAGGCGATTCTGACCAAAGAAAGCTACAGAAATCTAAATTAGACTGATAATTTTTGATAATTTCCCGTCGTCAAGTATATTACGTCAGATGCCCTTCGTTGCTATGAAAAAAATACATTCAGTGACATTTATGACAATTAATGTTTTAAAAATTATAAAAGTGATGACTTTCAACCGTAAAATATTTATAACAACTGTGTGTTTAATTGTACTAATTTGTACTTACATAAATAAATTACAATAAAATTTTGGTTTTGAACGGTTTTATTCATGAAATAATCGCAACAAATTGCACTCGATCTCTATTAGAGCTCTTGTGCAATTACTACTGATAATTTCTTTAACATTTTTTCCGTAATAAAAATATACAAGAATGGTATCCCTTTTTGTCCAACTCCCCCCTACCAATCGAAATATTACTGCTGACAATTGGTATTCTTTGATAGAGCTAATCGATATTTTTTGAAAAAAATTAATGTGTATGAATACCATGAAAAAAATAAGAGCGAAATACCACCGTCTTTGCAATCTTATAAAAAAAGAGTCAAATGATTCACAACTACATATTACAGAACGAATGTTAGTTTCTTCATTACATGACTTCAAACCAGAAATCATATCCTACTACAACCAAAACAAGAAGGAGTGGATTGTTTTGACTAAAAATGTTCTACAAGCACTTCAAGTAACAGAACTCGAAGGTGGCCTTTGGAAAGCTTTTTTTCTCCTTCCGGAGATGTCCATAATAAATTCAGTAATAAAATATTAAAAGAAAAAAAGTGTGTTTGGATTAGAACTAGTAAATCAATTATTGAAAGATCAAATAAAACTGTCCGGCCGAATCTTTTACGTCAAACTTGATGCGTGAAAACTAAAATGTGTGATATTATTCTAAGAGAATGCAACAGAAAAGGTTAAAAATAAAAGAACACTACATTACTGAACACAGCGAAATTTAAGAATGCTGACAATAATAGGCCACGAAAAAAATTTCAAGCGTATTACTGAAGAATTTGATGTTTTCGTGAGAATTCTTACCGAAGTTGGGTCACATAAATCAAATAGGGAGCATTTAACCGATAGTCCAAGTATGTAATGAAGCTTCAAATAGAACAAAACCTCGCAATTTTTACAGAATGAATCAATTGGCTTGAAAATTTGAGAATAAGTAGTGGATAGTCCAAGAATCAGAATCTGTATGATGCCGAAAGGCGCTTTTACCATGGGGGTGGTTGCCACCCTATCTTTGGGGGATGCAAATTTTTTATTATATTTTGACCGCAAATTTGGTAGAAATATTCATTCTAAGTAAAAAACGTACTATACATTTTTTTGATAAAATTAATAGTTTCCGACTTATTTGCTATCGAAAGTGTTAGTTTTATATCGAAAAAATCAATGTTTTAATAAGTTTTCTGCTAATAACTCAAAAAGTTTTCGTTTTATCAAAACAAGTTTACTTAACAAAAATGTACCTTTTGAAAAAATAAACAAAACTGTTTTCTTTTATTTTCTTTAAGACCAATAGTAATCGAGCTATACTTTATTATATGTTGGCTCTTCTTCTTCAAATGCTAAATATTGTAGTTTCAAAGTCAAAGGACGGGAAAACTATGCATTTTTCGAGGATAACTTGATGAAACTAATTTAACGTATTTAAAAATATGTATCTTCAGAAATAAAAAAAAACCTCTAGCTAAAAAAATTAAGTGACATAATGAAAATAATGTCAGTCCCTATTTTTTTCAACGAAAAAGTGATCGGAAGCAACCTCCTAATCACCACCCTAATTAAAATTAGTTATTGATATTATTTGGTCTTCTTTATTTATGTACTATTGAGTTCAAAGCGAATAACGAATTTTTGTAGTTTGGGAAAAAAATGGCTTTTCTTCAGAATAGAAAGATTAGCATCAGAGACACGAAAAAATGTTTAAATACGAAATTGTAGCTTGTTTAATTCCCAAGAACCTGGTTTGCAAAAATTTTTTCTACGGCAAAAATTGAGTGAGCTATTTTGAAATAACTTGAGGAATTACATAACAGCGATTTCTTGTATTTTTTGGGTCATTCTAAGTAAAAAATGTTCCTATAAGTTTTTTCGTAGCATGCACAGCTTTCGAGATAAACGCAGTAGAACTTTAAAAAAATCGAAAAAATGGAATTTTTGGACTCGAATTACTTTTGATTAAAAAAGAAATAAGCAATTCTGCTTACCGTATTTGAAAGTTCAGGTCGAATTATATCGGTTTTGATTATTTGAATTGCTAAAAATTTATTTTTTTATTGTTAAACTAAGCTATAAACACATAGTGTTTCCCGTGGACAATATACATGCGTTTTAACGCATGCTACGTAGAAATTGTCTCGATTGTTCTTGTACCTACTCTACCTACTCGTTCGATTTTAAATGGGAGATCATTGAAAACATCACTTAAACACTATGTGTTTATATCTTTGTTTAACAATAAAAAAATAAATTTTTAGCAATGCAAATGATCAAAACCGATATAATTTGACTTGAACTTTCAAATAGGATAAGCAGAATTGCTATTTTCTTTTTTAATCAAAAGTTATTCGGGTTCAAAAATTGCAATTTTTCGATTTAAGTTCAACCGCGTTTATCTCGAAAACTATGCATCCTACGAAAAAACTTATAAGAACATTTTTTTCTTAGAATGACCCAAAAAATACAAAAAAATGTTTGGTTTTACGAGAAATCGCTGTTATGTGATTCCTCAATTTCGTTGTTTATAACAATCTTATCGACATCCGGATCAACTGTTACCCAAAAAATTCGTGGTCTACGAGTCAAAATACATAAAAAACTTGGGTAAGTCCATCTGAATAAATAGTCCATGTGGTGAGACCGCTCCCGTCTGGAAAAATTTCTGATTCGGTTTCTTTGTGGATTCCTATTCGAAAATGTCCCCTTTAAACAAATCTAAAGGGTGCCGGGCGGAATTTTTGGGCAGAAATTGTTTAAACAATTTTTTTAAACAAATACAAAAGATCCCGTTTTCTTGTTCCGGTACATATATTTTTGAGATTTTTGGGTGATTCTGAACAAGAAATGTATCTTGTAAATTTTCTCAGAAGTTGATAGTTTTCGAGTTATAGGCTATTTAAAATCTGAAAAATGCGAAAATACGTATTTTCGAGGCTTGAAAACTCATATTCAGATTAGTATTTTTGAGGTTGCCAGATACTTAAATTGAAGACTAAGTATTCAGCTTTAAGATTCTGAAGAGTGATCGCGTCTAACTTTAATTTATACCGTTGTTCTTTAATTGTTAAACATGCGTGTGTATCCGATTTTTTTGCCGGTGCGGCGCGCTCTGTTTCAAAAATCTCCTATTTTTCTCCGAAAAATATTTTTTCTAGATTCTTTGAGACATTCTAAATAAAATAAGTTTCCAGATATTTTTCTTAAAAGTTAATAGTTTTAAAGTTATAAGCGATTTAAAATCCGAAAATACGTTCTTTTGTCATTTTTCGGATTTTAAATCGCTTATAACTTCAAAACTATTAACTTTTAAGAAAAATGGCAAGAAACTTATTTTATTTAGTATATCACAAAGAATCTAAAAAAAATATGTTTCGGAGGAAAATAGGAGATTTTTGAAATGGAGCGCGCCCACCGGCAAAAAAATCGGATAAACACGCATATTTAACAATTAAAAAAGAACAGTATAAATTAAAGTTAGACGCGATCACTCTTCATAATCTTAAAGCTGAATATTTAGTCTTCAATTTAAGTATCTAGCAACCTCAAAAATACTAATTTGAATATGAGTTTTTAAGCCTCAAAAATGCGTATTTTACCATTTTTCAGATTTAAATCGCCTATAACTCGAAAACTATCAATTTCTGAGAAAATTTACAAGATACCTTTCTAGTTCAGAATGACCCACAAAACTTAAAAATATATGTCCAGAGCAAAAAACATGATCTTGTGTATTTGTTTAAAAAAATTGTTTAAACAATTTCTGACCAAAAATTCCGCCCGTTACCCGTCACATTTGTTTCGTTTTTGAATAGGAATCCACAAAGAAACCGAATCAGAAACTTTTTTCAGACGGGAGCGATCTCACCACATGGACTAAATCACCACATGGACTAAAGGAGGCCGTTGTACCCCCCGGCAACAGGACTATGCGCGTAGTACCAAAAATTAATGTTTATTTAAAAAATTCCCTACGTCGTGGTAGCTAACCTATTTTAATTTTGCAAAGTGCAAATGAAAGGTATAACCGATTTTAATTTTGCAAAGTGCAAATGAAAGGTACAGTATTCTTATATATGTAACAAAAAATAAACTTGCTATCCGCTTTATTTTCAGCCCTGAAATGCATTTTTTTGCGAAAGGTGGATTGCAAAATTTATTTTGCAAAATCTATTAAACCGATCATAATGAAATTTACAGTATCATTTTAATATATCATAAAGTTTTTCTGGGTGAGATATGAAGGTCCTAAGTGTAACATAAATGGTTGGAAAACGTAAAATGCGAATACTTGTTTTTTTATAGTTTTTTCGAAATTATTGCCATTTTGCAACAATGGTGACAACGAAGAAAAAAATCTAATTTTTCCTTCATTTTTGACATTTTGATTATTTAAACAATGTTCCGGACCTTTTTGAATGGGAGAATAACTCAATTATTATTATATGAGTTAATTCTTAATTCCAAGCAATTTCTGAAAAAAAAAATATGAGTCACCTCTCAACATCCAAATGTACTAACAACAGCGGAGCCAGCAACCTTGTAAGCAGGGGGCAATGAAATAAAAATTTTCTTGTCATTTCGGGATGGGCTGTTATTTTCTTCTTCTTCATGTACCATGTCCTTTCAGAACGTTGGTGACCATCATAGCTATCATAATTTTATTCACTGCCAGCCTAAAGCAACCATGAAGTTCTCCTTCGTTCTGGACTGCGTTTGCCTGCTATTTTCACTTACATAATATTTTGTAGCAACCTATATTTGGGACCTCTCATTTCATGTCCGAAATACTCCAGCTTTTCTTTTCTTGATGCCTTTTATAATCTCAGTAGTCTTGCTGATACGTTCTAGTGTTGTGGAGTTTCGAATCTTCTCCACCCAAGAAACTCTTAAAATTCTTCTATAGCTCCACATCTCGAAAGCCTCAAGGCGATTTAGATCGATTGTATTCACAGTCCAAGACTCGACACCATACAGTAAGACCGAGAATATGGAGCAGCGAAGTAGAGGGATCCTTAATGCCAAATTTAAAGAAAGAAAAAAAGTGTCAGTAAACACCAGGCGAGGTCTCAATGAGGGGGCAATGAATTCCATTGACCCCCCTTGGATCCGCGCCTGTGTACTAATATTTTTACAGATGCGCCCTGATCTATTTGAGGATTATTCATTTTGATGACGATAGAACACGTTCTGAACGACAAGCTACAGATAAAGCGGCTCCAATCCGTGACATTTGGGCCATGCTCAACAGTAATTTGAAAAAGGGTACCAGACCTCAGAATGTATTACTGTAGATGAGCAGTTACGCAGAGGGTAAAAAAATTAATTCAATACGTTCCCTCAAAACATGCAAAATATGGTATTCAGATTTTTTGGGCATGCGATGCGCAAAATGCTTACCTATTATTACAAGGACAATAATTGAGACCCTTAGAATACAAGGAGTGTAAGTGCCAAGTCTTGAGACAACGTTGTTCAAAGTTCTAGACAAATTTAAAAAATGTAGGTACCTACATACTCTTTAGCATCTTTTCAATGACATGGTATTTTTGATCATGTTATTTTTAGTTTATGTAGAAAGTTTGAAGCGACAAATGCCAGACAAAAACAGAGTATTTGGAATTGTTAAGAATCGTTCCTAAAAAATGTTGACTTTACTAACAGAGAAAATAGTGCGTAATTATTAAACTGCATAGAACGTCAAGATCATAGTTATTGTATTCATTCTGTTTTAGAACGTCGCGAAGAACAGTCAATTATAAAACAGGTCGCTGGGACTTTTCTGTTGGTTTATGTTGTAATTGTTAGTTTTATTACAACAATAAAAATTGAAAAGTATATTGGCTTTAATTACATTCATTGTGCAATCAATAGCGGGACCAAGTCCCCAACATAAGTGGTTCTTCGAAGCCGAATGGTAATAAGTGGTCCAAACGAAGTCGGATGGTAATAAAATTTTAATGGTTTATGGTTTTATGGATTTCAAATGCTGATGAAGTTATCGATTTTTTACAACTGTTTTGTGCAAAGCTGGTTAAAATTGGAGATTGGTGAGTCGTTAACATTTCCTTATATTTTTATTATTTCCTGTTACATAAACATATTCCCAATATATTTGAACTAGTTGGTTTTGGTTTAATAATTATAATACTACAGGGTTTACTCTTTTTAAAGTTTAATAATTATAATAATACAGGGTTTACTCTTTTTAAAGTTTAAACTATAATTCTATTATTAATAAGATGACGGAAGGTTTAGTAAGAAAGAGAGGGACTATTAAGGGAAAATTAACTATTTTTACAAAATTTGTAGATAGTAGTAATATTGTTGAGGGGAAAATTAATGACGAACAATTTCTTATTGAATTTGAAAGTAGATTATCTAGAGCGGAGAGACTGTTGGATGAATTTGAAGAAATTGAACAAGAAATGTTGGTTTTAGATGACAAATATAATGGAGAGTCTGAATTAATAAATTTTGAAAACTTATTTTATAAAATTATTTCGAAAGCTAGAAAGATTGTGAATGACAGTAGATATCCTGGTAATGCTAATGATAATCAAAGTTTGGTCAGTGACGTATATGGTGGGGGGGCTAAGATTAAGTTACCTCCAATTCCGATAGCAAATTTTGACGGTTCTGTAGAAAATTGGTTAGAGTTCAAAGATTGCTTTGAAAGTCTTATCCACAATGATAAAAGTATTCCTGATATTCAAAAATTTCATTTTTTAAAGCGAGCATTACAGGGTGATGCCGCTAAAGTTCTTCAGAAGCGCCAAACGTCAGCAGTTAGTTATAATATTGTCTGGAAACTTTTGTGTGACAGGTATGACGATACTCCCATGTTGGTTGATTATCATTTAGATGCGTTGTTGTTGTTTCCAAATATGGTAAAGGAGTCAGCTGATCATTTGAGAAATATGTTGGATACTATGACAGAAACCCTGTTAACGTTGGAAAAGCTTGACATTTCAGTGGAAAATTGGGATCCAATAGTTATACACTGCCTAACAAAAAAATTTGACGACATTACATTTAGATGTTGGGAGGAAAAGCGGCCAAAGGGAAAAGTGGCTACTTTGGATGAATTCAAAACGTTTTTAAATGAAAGGGTAGATACTTTAAAGAATATTGAGAGGAATTCAAAAAAGGTTAAGGAAAATAAGGAACATAGCGCTGGTAGCCACAATAACAGAGGACATAATAAATGGCAACGACATAAATCATTTGTGAACACAGAGTCAAACTTAACAGAGACTAATACATTCAGTGTAACAAGTCAAGATCCGTTTTGTCATTATTGCAAAAATAAACATTACATTAATAACTGCGTGGAATTTGGGAAATTAAGAACTTTTGTGAGGTACGAACAAGCAAAAAAGTTGGGCCTTTGTCTAAATTGTTTAAAAAAGGCAAATCATACAAGTAAATACTGTAAAGCAGGTAACTGTAGGAAATGTGGACAAAAACACAACACGATGTTACATTATGATGTAAGACCAAATACAGCTACGGAAGTTGGTCGACCTGGTGGTAACAAAGAATATGATGGAGCGAAAGCTGGAGAAACTGGTAATAGTGGTGGTTTGCAAATTGGAACGTCTTCTTCACAGGCGTTAGAGGTTACACAGCATGTTGGGTCGGTTGTTTTGGATAATGGGATAGAGGTACCAGGAGAAATACTATTAGCAACCGCATTAGTACAGGTGATGGCAAAGGATGGCTCATGGCAAACATGTCGTGTTTTATTGGATTCTGGGAGTCAGCCAAACCTGATTACTTCTGAGTTAGCTGGTAAGTTGGAACTTCAACAAGATACAGTCACAATCAGAATTTTTGGTATCAATCAAAAGTCTTCTGGTGTTAGTGGCAGATGTATGGTTTCATTTAAATCATTGCATAATAATTTTCAGAAAACAATTTCATGTTTGGTTGTGGCAAAGATCTGTGGTTTGATACCTAGTCAAAATCTAAATATATCTCAATTAGATATACCCCCTCATTTACCGCTAGCTGATGCTGGATTTGGATTTTCTGGTAAAGTGGACATGTTACTAGGTGCCGAGATGTTTTATAGTCTTCTTTGTGTGGGACAGATTAAATTATCTGAGTTTCAACCCGTGTTGCAGAAGACATTGCTGGGGTGGATACTGGCTGGACCGATGCAGAATCCACAGACGTATAACTCAACTATGTGTAATTTAAATGTAGTTGACATTCAAAATCAGTTGGAGAAATTTTGGGCCGTGGAAGAAATTCCTCAAGAGAGGCAGTCATTGTCTGTTGGTGAATTAGAGTGTGAGAGTATATTTGTGGAAAATACCAAGAGAGAAAAAGATGGTAAATTTATCGTTAGAATTCCATTTAAAGGAGAGTTGGAGCATTTGGGGGATTCTAAACTTGAAGCTAAGAACAGATTTTTAGCGTTGGAAAGAAGGTTAGAGAAAAATGTCGTTCTGAAGGATATGTATGGCTCCTTTATGAATGAATATATATCACTGGGTCACATGTCAGTGTCAGAACCTTCAGAAAGTGAAATAGCTTATTACCTTCCTCATCATGGAGTGTTGAATGAAAATTCAAGCACTACTAAGTTGCGAGTTGTCTTCAATGGTTCAATGAAAACAAATACGGGCGTGTCTCTTAATGATATTCAGCATGTTGGACCAAAGCTTCAGGAAGATCTTTTGTTGATTTTGTTGAGATTTAGGCAACATCCTAAGGTGGTGTGTGCAGACGTAGCAAAAATGTACCGAATGATTTGGGTATCACATAATCAACGGTGTTTGCAGAAGATATTTTGGAGAACTTCACCTAGTCAACAGCTGGAAGAATATACCTTGAACACGGTAACGTATGGAACGAGGTCAGCTCCATATCTTGCAATCAGGTGTTTGCGACAGTTAGGTATGGATGGTCAAAGGGAGTATCCTAAGGCAGCGGAAGTAATTTTAAGAGACTTTTATGTTGATGACGTGTTAACAGGAGCAGAGACAACAGAGGAATTATTGGAATTATGTACCCAGATGGTGTCAATACTAAAAGCTGGAGGTATGGAATTACGGAAGTGGGTATCAAATGATGAAGAAGTGCAACGGAAGTTAGACAGTTCAGTCTTGGTTGATCAGGTACATTTTGGAGAGAAAGGACAAAACAAAACGTTGGGACTCTATTGGAAATTTAAGCAAGATGAATTGTTGTTTGAAATTAAGTTTTCAGTTGAAGATGGAAGGCACACAAAAAGAAATATTCTGTCGGATGTATCGAAAATATTTGACCCGTTGGGGCTGGTCGCACCTAGTGTGGTTCTAGCCAAAATTATTTTGCAAAAACTGTGGAAGTTGGATTTGAAGTGGGATGAGTCATTACCTTGTGAGTTGGATGGTGTATGGTCTAGATTAAAATCGGATTTCATTGTATTAAATAAGTTAGCAATTTCTAGGCAGGTAGTATGTTCTGGTGTATCAGTGGTTGATATTCATGGCTTTTGTGACGCTTCTATAAATGCTTATGGTTGTTGTGTTTATTTGAGAAGTGTAAATAAATGTGGAGATACTTCAGTACATTTGTTGTGTGCAAAGGTAAGGGTGGCACCATTAAAAAGATTAACTATTCCTAGACTGGAACTATGTGGAGCCCTGTTATTAGGTAAGCTGGTAGCTAAGGCAAAACAAGCAATGACTATAAACTTTAGAAAAACAGTCTTTTGGTGTGATTCTACTGTGGTGTTGAGTTGGTTGAAAATGTCACCTAGTGATGTTCAGGTATTTGTGGGAAATCGTGTAAGCCAAATTCAGGAATTAACGGACCCAAAAGAGTGGAGACATGTTAGGACGGATCAAAACCCTGCAGATATCATATCTCGAGGTATTTTTCCGTCAAAACTGATGGAGTGTCAAAGATGGTGGTATGGCCCAGATTGGTTAATGTTGGATGAGCAAAAATGGCCTATGTCCGTTCCTGAACCAATTAGTGATATGCCCGAGACTAGAGTGCATGTTGGAACCTGTCAAGATGCTAAGGACATATATAAGTTTCCATTTCATATATTCGGTCACATAATTAGATTAAAAAGGTCTTTGGCTTATTGTTTAAGATATTTTACAAAACTTTCACATAAAGAGACAGTATTGGGTGTTTTAACCCCTGCAGAGTTAACACATGCTATGAATATTTTGGTTAAGTTGGCGCAAAAGGAATCATTTTCGCAAGAGATTAAAGAATTGTCTAGTAAAGGGCAATTGTTGTCTAATAATACCCTACACAAGTTAAGTCCATTTCTTGATGCGAATGGTATCCTCAGGGTGGGGGGTCGACTACAGTTGTCGAGTTTGGAGTATGCGAAGAAGCATCCAGCTCTATTAAGCTCTAAGCATACATTAACAAAGTTGTTGGTTGAATGGGAACATGAACGTCTGTTACATGCTGGTCCTCAGGCGGTTTTGAGTTCAATCCGTGAACAGTTCTGGATAATTGGTGGTAGGAATCTGGTACGATATGCCATTCATAGGTGTGTGCAGTGCTTCAAGGCCCGGCCAGTTCCACTGTCTCAGATAATGGCTCCTTTACCTAAAGATCGGGTAACGCCATCACCTCCATTTTATGTAACGGGGATGGACTATGCTGGTCCATTCCAAATTAAAAATAAGTATGGGAGAAAGTCTATACTTTCAAAATGTTATGTATGTCTGTTTGTATGCTGCTCTACTAAAGCAGTTCATATTGAGTTGGTGTCGGACTTGACAAAAGAGGCGTTTATCGCGTGCTTTCGTAGATTTGTTGCACGTAGGGGTAAACCATTAAAGGTCTTGTCCGACAATGGTACCCAGTTCGTTGGGGCCAATAACGAATTAAAACTATTGGGAGATTTTTTATTGTCTTATTCACAGTCTTTAACAAATTCAGTCAGTAGTGAAGGTATTAACTGGAACTTCATTCCAGCCAAGTCTCCAAACTTTGGTGGTCTATGGGAGGCGGGGGTAAAGTCCTGTAAAAAACACTTAAAAAGAATTTTGGGCAATGGTAATCTTACATTTGAGGAGTTTTATACCATTCTAGTTCAAATAGAAGCTGTCCTAAACTCAAGACCTTTATGTCCTTTGTCCTCAAGTCCTGATGATTTTGAGTCCCTTACCCCCTTTCATTTCCTTATTGGACGACGACTCACCTCATTACCGGATCCTGATGTACGAGAAATACCTATAAATCGATTATCTAGGTATCAACATATGCAAATGCTTCAACAGCACTTCTGGACGAGGTGGTCTTTGGACTATATTACCGAAATGCAGCAGAAGGTTAAGTGGTTTACTGAAAAACCAAATTTAGAAGTTGGACAATTGGTGGTGCTGAAGGAAGACAATCTTCCTCCTTGTCAATGGAAGATGGGACGTGTACAGGAAGTGTATGTCGGCCCTGATAACAAAGTGCGGGTTGCGCGTATTCAAACTGTAAATGGCGAATATAAGCGATCAATTTCAAAGTTATGTCCCTTACCAATTGACAATGTTTAAGAAAATATACTCTTTTTTTTATGTATTCTTTTTTATGTATTAATTTTTATGTATTCATTTTTATGTACTCATTTATATGTAATCATTGTTATGTATTCATTTTTGTTTGTCCAATTGGGGATTTACTTGTCTTATAAATTGTTTAACTTTATGTTTATTGAAATAATATTTCAAGGTGGGGGAATATGTTAAGAATCGTTCCTAAAAAATGTTGACTTTACTAACAGAGAAAATAGTGCGTAATTATTAAACTGCATAGAACGTCAAGATCATAGTTATTGTATTCATTCTGTTTTAGAACGTCGCGAAGAACAGTCAATTATAAAACAGGTCGCTGGGACTTTTCTGTTGGTTTATGTTGTAATTGTTAGTTTTATTACAACAATAAAAATTGAAAAGTATATTGGCTTTAATTACATTCATTGTGCAATCAATAGCGGGACCAAGTCCCCAACAGGAATGTTCATTTAAAGATGGAGTTACTACAAATAAAATGGTATCTTTGGATGGTAAAATTATTGTGAAAACAATAGTTTTAAGTATCTAGGATCGGTATTACAGAGTAATGGAGAAATAAATGGTGATACATGCAGTATAATTAGGGCTGGATGGATGAAGTGGAATGAAGCGAGTGGTGTGTTGTGTGACAGAAAAATTCCAATGAAGCTGAAGGGAAAATTCTATAAAACAGCCATAAGGCCGGCTATGATGTACGGAACTGAATGTTGGGTAGTGAAAAAGAAAGAGGAACAACGAATGCATGTGGCGGAAATGAGAATACTTAGATGGATAAGTGGAGTGACAAAGAAGGAAAAAATTAGAAATTAGTATATTAGGGGAAGTCTAGGTGTGGCACCAATTGATGCCAAAATGAAAGAGCATAAGTTAAGATGGTTTGGTCATGTTCAACGTAGAGACGTTAATCACCAAATACGAAGAATAGCTGAAGTGCAGATCCCTGGAAGAAGTAGGAGGGGAAGATCAAAGAAGACCTGGGGGAGACGATAAGGTAGGACATGTTGGTAAAGGGGATTAACATTGATATGACACAAGATAGAATTGTGTGGAGAAATGCAATTAGGAAGCCGACCCCGCATACGGCTAAGGCAAAGAGAATAATGATGAGAAAGTTTGAAGCGACCATATTTTGTGTTTGGGAGTCCATTTTTGTATCTAACCCAATTTCCTAAAAATTGTCACTTGCACCCCTTGTGCTCTAGGGGCCTCAATTATATACTGGAAAGCCACCAGTCGGCGAACGTCAAATAAATTTCCAGGAAAACATAGTTTTGAATTTGGTGAATCCATACAAAGAATCTAGCAGAAACGTGACCACTAGGGTGGTGCGAAAAAAGTGAAGTTGATAATTCCGTATCGCTATAGTGTGGAAAAGTTGCGATTGGTAATTACAAGAAAAACAAAAAAAAATAATTATTCAAATCGGACTTTATCTTCCGATCCCGCAACGGGCCTAAAGATTACGAAAAAAATAAAATTTGACCTTTTTTTTCAAAAATTTTTATTTATCCTCCATGTATGTTTTATTTATCGCTATAGTAAAATTTATTTACAGTTTGTATGGTTGAGTAATAAAAAAAAATAGTTTTACGCATTTAAGGAATATCTTCCGATTCCGCAAGGTCAATCAAAAACTATAAACATTTTAAATTTTTGAGGATTTTAATAAATTAAAAAATATTTAGTTATCATATTTTTCTGTTACATTGTGAAGCTCTTCGCTTGTTTAGATATTGTATGACAATATTTAAATAAACCAGAAATCAGAACCAGGTGGTGGTTGCACTTCTAGGTCCACTCACACCCTTCTCTCCAACCAACCAATAAGTGTGTGTTTTTTATCTTATTTACAAATGTGCATTTCTTTTTGATCTGTTTGTGTCCAGCTTTTAAATGCCAACTTTGTATTGTGATTTGGTGGTAAAATCTGGCAGCATTTACCTTGACCTAAGTGTTGCCCTGATGAATCCATCTCTTGATTGGGATCCACGACCCACATACATTAGACGATGCAACCAACGTGACCAACTTTCCGCACCGCTCGACAGCTTGCCGCAGGACAAGAATCTACAGGTCGAGCAAGTCTCGTAAATTTCACGATTGCGAGCCACGCTTCACGCAACCGTGTTTGCGTACTTGTGTTTCGAGTTGCGTGGTCGTGCGGAGTTATATTTACCAAATTTAAATCCGTTCCAACATGCTGTCAAAATTAAGTCAATATGGCTACTGGGTGTAAAAGATAAATCTTATTCTATCTGTTCTTAATGAGTTTTAGATAATTTTAGTTGTATTTCTTTGTAATTTTGTGTTGTACAAAGATTAATTTAACATTTTCTATGGAAGTATTAATTTAGAAAGATAATATGCTTCATTGGTGTTGTTTTGAAGTGTGAAATGCAAAGTAATTGTGATAAAGTCAAGATAAAGTTCACTTTTAAACTGAACTAAATAAGGTATCTGAGAGACAACAATGGTTAAATGCAATACAATGTACAGGTTTTACTAGCGAAATGAAAATTTTCCTGTCCTGTCTGCTGTAATCATTTTATATCTGGTAAGTTACAATTACAACAGTAATGATTTTTGAAGATGTTAACATTTTAATCTTATAGGAAAACCAGCCGACTTAATCGATAATAACAATCTCCAGATTGGGTTCCTTTAATAAATATGGGCTATAAACACAATGAAATAAGTTCCCCAAAATCTAAAATGGAGTGGTATCAAAGGAGAATTAAAGGAAAAAATATTCATATTGAAATTATTTATAAGGCACTGGACTGTCTTAAATTCTACAATAATACTAGGTGGGTAAATGATTTTAGACATTTTTCATTAAGAGTAGATTAAGATTAAGTAGATTTTCATTCAGTAGATTTAAGACTTGTTTACACAGGTAGAGTAATGATGCAAGTACTTGATAGAGTAGAGTAACTCTACCTGTAAAAATGCTCAGCACAGTAGAATAGCTGGTAGAGTTTATAGTTGGAGTTAAAGTAGAGTGACTAGCAACCTATGGCAAAGTAACTACTCTATGACCACCACTACTGCCAAAATGTCTACTCGGCTGCACACTCTACCCATGGAACACGCTCAATTATGGCAGAATAGAGTAGGTAGGAGAGTACATGGGGGCGCTGTCATTCTGGCTGGAATTGTGTTTTGTGTAAATAGTGAAAATGAAGTTCACCGAAGATGAAACTTTAAAACTTGTAGAGCTATAATACGGCGAATACCAGTGTTTATGGAATTTAGGTAGTGTATACTACAGAAATAAAAGTTTGCAGCAAGCTGCGGAGGATGAAATCGTCGAAAGAATGGCAAAGGGGGCTTTGGAGTAAACGAGCTTAAGCAAAAAATTAAGAATTTAAGGTGCACTTATAATCAAGAGTGTTTAAAAATACAAAAATCGGTTTCACTATACTAGCATCAGTACTATACTTGTACTCTCCTCATGTGAATGGTATCAAGCCATTTTTGGTAGAGTACTACCGCTACTCTACTCTCCTCAAAACTCTACCCATGTAAACAAGTCTTTAGAAACAGTGGAAAATGAGGTAGCTAGTAGAGTAGTAGTAGAGTGAAATATACTGGTTTAGCAAATTACAATGTTTTAAGGTAATACAGTAGCGATAAACAGGTAGCCAAAACGTGTTCCAAGATTGTCACTGTAATTTTGAATATTTTTTCGAGGCATTTGGCACACGTATTCGTAAAATAATAAAGAATTGCGGTACAGAGCCCAATTTGAAAAATATATTAATATGTGGAAATTACTCTGTAATTATACAATATTTAAAAAACGAGCCTGTACCGCCATTAAGAAGAACAAAAAAATACACTTTCTTCAAATAAACTTTTTTATCCGATGCCTAGATTTTGTGTAATTTTGGAACTACTAATGAAATAAAAAATTTTAGTAGTTCCAAAATAACACAAAATCGGATAAAAAAGTTGTATTTGAAGAAAGTGTATTTTTTTGTTCTTCTTAATGGCGGTACAAGCTCGTTTTTTTATATTATATTTAATTACAGAGTAATTTCCACATAATAATATATTTTTCAAATTGGGCTCTGTACCGCCATTCTTTATTATATTACGAATATGTGTGCCAAATATCTTGAAAAATATTCAAAATTACAGCCGCAATCTTGGAACACATTTTCGCTACCTGTTGATCGATACTGTTTCCTCTTAAGATAGTTTTAATAGTTATTTATGATATAAGTATTAAAAGTACAATTTTAAGACGCGCATGTGAAAGTTAACTTGAAAAAATAATTTTATTAATGTTTTGACTTCCACATCAGATGTCATTGTCAAAATACAAAATATTTATTATTATTAGGTTTGTTCTAGCAAACAGTCAAACTAGTCAAAAACCATCAGCAAACAGTTGGTCAGTAAAAGAACATAATACAGTCACCAGTGCGATCCCCTCTACTCGTGCTGGTCCACTATTCGCTGATGGTTTCAAACTGATGCTAGAACAAACCTATTATTATTATGCATATCATTATCTGTAAATAATATTTCTTCTGATTGTTAATTGTAAAGGATAGAAAAATTACCATTTATTTCATTTTTTTTAGAATCAGCTGAGAGAAGTGGTCTACAAAAAACCAGGAAGGAAACGGAATATGTGGCTACGAAAGGCAAAAGAAAGGTTTACAAAGCAAATGTGACACATTTTTTTGAAATATTTAGGAATATCAGTAAATTGCATTAAAAAAATGTATGAAAAGATTTTGTTCAATAAAAATGTTTATATTTATCAAGGATGTATTATTTGGTATGGCCACATATCGTCAGTGATGTAATAATACATCCTATCTGTTTTTTCATGAGTTTTGTAAGAGAGACTAAAAACTTGTCTTAGGGTCACCTCCTGTTTTCATATGATATTTTTTGACTTGTTTTGTAGTAAATTAAACTATCTATGAACTACAAAACAAGTCAAAACTTGCATATGAACACAGGAGGTGACCTTAAAACATGTTTTTCCATCTCTCATACAAAACTCATGAAAAAACAGATAGGAGGTATTGTCACATCAGCAAGGATGTACAGTGATAAGTGCCCTAATAACCGGCAAAATATGGGCAACATATTTAGTTGTGAGATAAAAAGAAATGAAACTAGTTGAGCTGGGAAATTTAGCGAAATTAACCTTTAAATTTACGTTATATTGATCCCACCTTTACACATATCGGAGGAGTATGTCAACTAAAACTGTCACTGTGACAGTGGTAGTTTCCAAACTCGTCTGATACGTCTGAAGGTGGTACACAATCAATACAATCTAAATGTATAAGTTAATATCGCTAAATTTCCCAGCTCAACTAGTTTCATGTCTTTTTATCTCACTACTTAATACATCTTTTGTGCTATTTTGCTGGTTATTAGAGCGCTCATCACTGTATTTCTGGTATATCCAGGGAATGTCTACAAAATATATTTTGAATGTCCAGAGAACATTCGTGGACATTCATGGAATGTTCCAATAAGACATTCAGGTAATGTTTAAAATGCTGACACAGGATTTTCCTGGGATGTTCAGGGAACATGTTTTCGGGGATATTCCAGGAATTTTTCAATGTCTGTGTACCTTCTATGGACCTATATGGAATATTTTGGTGTTATTACCGCCGCACTCCACTTGCGATTTGTAATCAGGAAGATTGAACACATTGTTTCAAATACAAGTCAATCCATTTGTGACTAAATAATCATGGATTGACTTCTATTTGAAAGAATGTGTTCAATCTTCACAACTACAAATCGCAAGTGGAGTCCGGCGCTTAGGGCTACTTCTTCTTCGGTATTATGTATTATACTACAGAAATCAGGAACTTTCCTTCTAAATATATGTATGCATCTTGGCCATCAAACATATTCTTCCAAACATTTTTTTAAGGGGTTACATAGGTCTTATGGGTAAAAAAGTGACTTTTTTAAAAAATTATATCTCGAAAACTAAAATTTATTTTTATTTATAATTGGAACATGTAAAAGTATAGTACTTAAGGTAGTCTCAAAAAAAGTTTCAGCCAAAAATATTCATTTTTGTAGAGTTTAAGTTTTTTTGCGTTGGCAGCATAACTAAGTCCAGTCTCATCTGAAATCAAAAAGTTTCTTGTAGTTTATACCTCTGGCTAGAATATGAATGAAGGAATTAAAAAAAATGAAATTTGAAGATTTTACATAAGTTTAAACACATTTTTGACCCCAATTTTTCTCATTTTTAAAGTAGTTTTTTTTATAAAACAAAAATGACCTCATCTAATAAAAAATCCTTTGTTCATTCACTAGCCAGAGGTATAAACTACAAGAAACTTTGATTTCAGATGAGACTGGACTTGTTATGCTGCTCACTGCAAAAAAGGGCTGTTGTCGAAAAATTGCAGTCAACTCTACAAAAATGAATATTTTTGGCTGAAAGTTTTTTGAGAGTACTATACTTTTACATGTTTCAATTATAAATAAAAATAATTTTTAGTTTCCAAGATATAATTTTTTTAAAAAGTCACTTTTTTACCTGCAAGACAACTTAACAAATTGTTGATTTCAAATTGTAACAATTGTTTTGCAAAGTATGCTGCCCTCTTGTATTTTCTGTGTTATCTGTTATCTTCATCATACAATTACTTCATCTAAAAACTTTCTGCGATATATTCGCAACAACAAAAACAAACAAAAAAAAAATAAAACAAAAGTTTAACCACCTTCACACCACAGAATCAAGCAATCAAGTTACACAAATTTTCAAACACCTCACCTGACAGCGTCTCAAGTACGATTGCGCGAATTGGTAAATATAACTCCGCACGACCACGCAACTCGAAACACAAGTACGCAAACACGGTTGCGTGAAACGTGGCTCGCAATCGTGAAATTTACAAGACTTGCTCGACCTGTAGATTCTTGTTGCCGCAGGTGGCATGGATGGTTTTATACATTCCTGTCTGGCATGATGTAATGCAGGAACTTATATCTTCATTTGAAACTCTGCAAAGAACTGGTGGATAAGATAGTTTCGCTACATTCCAGTCTATTATTTCAGTGTATTCCTGTGCTTCAAAATTTAAAGTAGGAGGAATGAAATTTCTAATACTTTAGCACTTTAGCCCTTGGCTTTAGTCTGTCCGGTGTTTAACGCTCTACTCAGCCCTAGCTCTCTAATGTGTTTCCTTTCTCCCCACTACTTGAAATTTTGAAGCAATGTTGCAAAACTATCTTCTCCATCACTTCTTCGAAGAGTTTCAAATGAAGATATAAGTTATTGCATTACATCGGGCGACATGCCAGACTGGAATGTACAAAACTATCCCTGCTACACGCAAGCTGACGAGCGGTGCGTAGAGTTGGTCACATTATTGGAAGCATCGTCTAATGTCTAATGTATGTGGGCCCCAATCAAGAGATGGATTCATCAGGGCAACACTTAAATCAAGCTCCATGCTGCCAGATTTTGCCACCAAATCACAATAAAAAGTTGGCGTAGTAAAAGCTGGACACAAACAGATAAAAAAATGTACATATATTTAAATAATGCAAAAAAACACACTCATTGGTTGGTGGAAGAGAAGGGTGTGAGTGGACCTACAAGTGCAACCACCACCTCGTTCTCACTTCTGGGTTGTTTAAAAATATTGTCATACAATATCTAAACAAGCGAAGAGTTTCACAATGTAACAGAAAATTGAGATAACTAAATGTTTTTAATTTATCAAGCTCATCAAAAATTTTATTTTTTTTTATAGATTTTGATTGACCTTGCGGGATCGGAAAATATTCGTTAAATGCGTAAAACTATTTTTTTATTACCCAACCATGCAAACTGTAAATAAATTTTACTATGGCGATAAATAAAACGTACATGGAGTTTATATAAAAAATTTTGAAAAAAGGTAAAATTTTTTTCATAATCTTTAGGCACGTTGCGGGATCGGAAGTTAAAGTCCGATTTGAATAATTCTTTTTTTGTTTTTCTTGTAATTACCAATCGCAACTTTTTCGCACTATAGCGACACGGAATTATCAACTTGACTTTTTTCGCACCACCCTAGTGACCACGGACAATTTTACAATTTTTTCACTACTATAATTGGCCCATAAATTGCATTCTTGGGAGTTTAGTAGGTACCTACAGTGAAACAAAACAAGCATTTCTATCACAAAATATGCAACCTTCAAAAACTCGAAACATTTATTCGAGCAATTTGTCATATAGAGTGATGAATGCGCTAATAACCGACAAAATAACGCAAAAGATGGAAAACATACGATAGGTTGTGAAATAAAAAGAGATGAAACTAGTAGAGGTGGGAAATCATCGTTAAGAACCTACAAATTTAAATTACATTACATAGTTTCCCACCTTTATACATATCGGAGTCAAACTGTCACAAGAGAATTTTATAAAATTCTCATGTCGCTGTGGCAGTTGCTAAACTCCGATACGTCTAAAGGTGGAAAATTATCAATATAGGAACATGAAAAATGTGTTGATTATAACATATCCATCAAACAGGCGTTTGATGCAGTAGATAGACAAAAGATGTTAAAGCAACTATCTATGTTAGAGTTTTTTTTGGTTTTATGGCATAGACTTGGGTGTCAATTAGCCAGTCACAACTTTTTTCTGTTCATACATAAAGAAGGCAATGAGGTCCTTAGAGTTCCATAGCAAACTTTTCCACAGCTCTCTACTCAGTTCAAAATCTGCAGCTGGCCGCTATGGACTATCCAAGTTGCTCACCACATTTTTGAAGTTATACTTCTTTAGGCGCGATTGGGAGTGAATTTTTATTTTACTGGGCGCATGCGCACACCGACGGTATGGTATTAGTCGTTATACGGGCTCTGACCCTAATAACACAAAACATTCCAGGAATGTTCCTAGAAGGTACACACAGGACATTGAAAACATTCCTGGAATGTCCCCAAAAGCACACGAACGTCCCTGGAAAGTCCCAGGAAAGTGCTGTGTCAGCATTTTAAACATTCCTTGAATGTCTTGTTGGAACATTCCATGAATGTCTACGAATGTTCTTTGAACATTCACAGTATATTGTTTAGACTGAATGTCTTGTTGAAACATTCCATAAATGTTCGTAGGACATTCAAAGTATATTTTTTAGACATTCTCTGAAATATATCGTCAGTGATGTGACAATACCTCCTATATGTTTTTTCATGAGTTTTGCAGGAGACGAAAAACATTTTTTACGGTCACCTCCTGTTTTCATACGTAAGTTTTGACTTGTTTTGTAGTAAATAGATAGTTGAATTTACTACAAAACAAATCAAAAAATATATGAAAATACGAGGTGGCCCAAACAAGTTTTTCATCTCCTTCAAAATTCATGAAAAAGCAGATAGGAGGTATCGTCACATCACCGACGATATACCAGAAGTACAGTAGGAAAAATGAAAGAATACCCATGAACGAACATATAAAACACGCTGTATTTTCCTGTCACCGTGTCACACAAAAAATTGGTCAGCACAAGTACATGTAATAATTATTGTTACTTGCACTGGACAATTTTCTTTGTGACACGGTGGCAGGAAAATACAGCGTGTTTTATATGTTCATTCATGGGTATTCTTTCATTTTTCCGACTGTATATGTAGCCATACCAAATAATACATCCTTGATAAATATAAACATTTTTATTGCACAAAATCTTGTCATATATTTTTTTTCCATAATCATCACTACGATGACGATTCATTGTATTGAATTGTTCATTAGAATTACAATCTGGTCATAACTCTGACCAATGAGCAATTTTAATTTAACCTAAATTACTACTGTTCCTTGAAATGAAGAGCTTACCCATAGCGTCTCTTATCTAATCTATCAGGCGCACAAGCACTATGCTCTGCTTTTCTAACCGCACTATTCTAACATACACATGCACACAAGCATTATGCTCTGCTTTTCACTATCACTCAAACTAGTTCAAAAGGCTTTGTCCTCTTCAATCTTCTAGTTTGCCCAGTAGTATCCAGGAGCTGGATTTCCTCAATATTCTTGTAGGTACTTACGAAGTTGTTGCTTGTGACTTCCAACTTTAAAAACAAAACCAGCTGTAAATTATTTATGTGCCTGAAGGCTTTTGTATGCTTTCATCTATAATAGTAATTTGGTGGAATGCACTTTATGGTAAAATCCAATTCTGACTGAATTGTATATGGATCTAAATCCCCAATTATTTTCAGCTTCAATAAATATCTAAAACAATAAAAGAAATAATGTTATTGCTTGCAAAATTCATCAATATTGATAAATATCAGAGAAAAATAAACATTGATAAAAATTGTTTGCCCTACCTTTCTCCAAACATCTGGTGTCTCCAATAATAATTTCCTTAAATAATCACTTTGCAGTGTGGTAAACTTTATAAAGTTCACAAAATACAGCAAACGAAATCCAAATGAATCCAAAATATGACGATAAACAGTGAAATGATGAAATGAAATGATATTACAAACATAACCTCTGTAATGCCAACCAGAACCAGAAGTCACGTGGTTTGGATTGCCTAAACACATGCTGAATACATATACACGCGCAGCAAATTTGAAAATGAATGCAAATTGAATAGTAAATGGCCTCTCTTAAAATATAGGACATTGGTAGTATGTTCATAGAATGTCTTGTGGTAACATTCCACGAATAACTTAATCAGATATTCACCGAATGTTCCTTGAATGTCCAGTACATTCAAACATTAATAGAACTTTGATAGTACATTCCTGGAATGTTTTGTGTTGTTAGGGGATTGGGTGTTGAAATGATCTGTCAATAATTGTTCAATATGGAGGTTATCGGTAAACAAAAATGTTGTATATATTAGTTTTTATTGTTGTGAGGACAGAAATAAAATCAAATTTATAATTGTAGTGACTGTTTAAATAGTTTTGAAAAGCACAGGTACGTAATTCTAAATGTTTCAGTTGTATTGCAATAAAAAATGATCTTCATACCTATTTGGAAAATGTAAAAAAATAATGTACTTACCTATTAGTAGGCAATGCTTTAATTTACATAATCTGATTACGAACAAACTTTCTACAAATCTTAATCTAATATATCGTTTTCTTACTCTATATTTTGTTTGTATTTTAATATTTTATTTCGACAAAAATCAAACTAATAATTTGATTAAATTCATATAAATAAACAAAATGCCAAAAAGTTTATAGTGTAAACGTTCAGTTAGTGTATATTCCCACATGACATTATACGCGAAGGTGGCGCAGTGGGAAATCGCTGTGACAATGCAAGTTATTATTTTTTTATTTTTTTTATACATTTTATGATTGTAAGTATGTATATTATTATATAATTTTTTTCAGAAAATACGTATTTAATTAAAATTTTTGGCAACAATTATTGTTCAGAAATCATTTCTTTGTGGCATTTTTTAATGTGTTTGTGTGTGTTTTATTCTTTTATTTTTTTAATTTTTGGTATTGTTTTAATGAAAATTTTTGAATAGTAAGTAGTAGTATATAGTAGTAAGTATTAAAATTAGTTTAATATTAAAATTAAATATAAATAAACTGTTTAAAGTATATATTGATTTCGTTGAAATCATATAATAGAAGTATAACTTCTTACGTGCGTACAAAGTACATACTCTTTTTTTTTTTTTTCATTATACATCTTCTTCTTGTTCTCTTTTCATATGTAAATAATATATTATATTAAATTATCAGGAATAATTAAGTTTAGAGGTTAATTTTAGTTTCACAGATAAATTTCATTAAACAATCATATTTTTGCTGTTCACAGACAATAGATAGGATATATTGAAAGGTGGAAAAATATTACATTTTATTAAATTAGAGGTGTATGGAATGTATTTTGTGCACTCAAAAAAAGTGTAATTCAAATCACCCACCTTATGATATTAAGTACAAAGATTTGAACCAAACACTTTAATTCTTGCTAGATGTAGAGGGAAACATGCATGTCCAAACTTCATTCTGATTAATGTTGTTATACCCTATTCCACGAACATACGCCTGTTTTGGATTACTTCGACAACGAATATTTTACTGTGCAAAATAAGAAGAACGAAAGTAAATTGCAAATTACATTGTTGTTTATTGGAATAATTATTAGCGCCATTTACTTTCGTACTTCTTATGTTGCACAGTAAAATATTCGTAGTCAAAGTAATCCAAAACAGGCGTATGTTCGTGGAATGGCCCATATATATCTTCGAGGTACTACATAATTTTTAAACCAATATATATTTGGAACAGAAGATTGAATCGGTGAATACTGAGATTTGGATTGTTTACAAAGATCTCGCCATGATTAACTCAACTGATTTTTAACTCGATGCTTAATAGTGTTAACTAAATCAGATATGCAAAACTTACGATTAGTGTTGGAGATACCCAATAAGTTATACGAATGACTGCGCGCAGGGTTCCAAAGACATGGTGAGAATAAATAGAGATATGAGAGAGGTATTTGATATTGAAAATAGAGTTAGGTAAAGCGATGCCTTATCAACAACACTTTTTTAATCTAACTTTGGAAGCTCTTGTTAGAAAATTGGATATGAACGGCTGTGTTAATACAAGATATATGCAAATATGCGGATCAGTGGCGTAGCGTAGTGGGGGCGGCCAAATTTAACAATAAATAATAAAAATATTTTGTAAATATTTGAACCATTTAATTCAAGAAATAAACCCTAAATTTTGCTTAAATCATTCGTTAAACCTAGTTTACACGCTGCCTCAATTGAGATGGATTCAGTAACTTTTTTCGGCACTTTAGAACGTTGCTATTGCACTGCTTAAACACTATAGGTGCTTTACTAGTTTCGATGCAGTCATTTTCATTTGTTTATTTTTTGGGCCTGTGGCAACCTGTGCTACATGAAGTGAATGATGCACAAAAATATTTACAAACAAAGGGACTTGACATAAAATTGTGCGCTCAGAAAGTAAACGCTTTGCAGATGATATTGACAGAGAAAAGAGAGGAATGGGCAAATGGCGCTCTAGGTTATGCAAAAAATATGTGTGAAGAACTTGGAATTTCCATAAAACCTCGGAGGCGCATAACAAGAAAGCATATTTTTGATGACGGAACTGGAGATGCTAACTTGTCTTGTGAAAATGAGTCGGGAAGCTGTTTTGTTCGTTAGATAGAGTTATTGTAGAAATTGGTGAAAATTTTCAACACCTACAGAATTTAACGGATAAGTTTGCTTATCCAACGCCGGCTATATTATTAGATCCAGACAACACTGAATGTAATCTAGACTACGCATCTGACGATATTGACGAGCAGGATTTCAAGCTGGAAAGACTTCGACTGCGGACTTTCGTTGCTGCTACAGGCAACGAAAATAAATTTATTAATGCAGGCTCACTTGAATTATTTAAATTTATTTTTAAATCCAAGCTGGAAGATAATCTGCCCAATATTTTAATGTGTGTGTGTGTGAACAAAAAATGGCTTGGATTCGGGTCCGTTAGCCACAGATTTTTATTTTATTTTTACCTCAATTTATTAGTTTTTTTATATTTATACGTATTTCACTTAAATGACTATATTTGTTTCTTTCAAGTGAGTAATTTAAATATTTCCCTTTTATGACAGCTTAGTAGATATTCTATACCAATTGGAAAACGAACTTGTGTTTGTCGTAAATTGAAATATAATTGATTTATATATCTCGTTAATTTTGCATTCAAAGAAAATATGGTTCAAATCTCTAATCGAAACATTATCACAAAAACAGACTGATGAATTAATTATTCCTAATTTGTGCAGATGTGCCTCATATTTTCCGTGCCGAGTTTTTAATCTGACGATAGTAGAAATATCTTGCTTTGGCAGGTTATATTTAAATATGTATTCAGGTGGCGGAGGAAGTTCTTGATGTAAAGAAAAATATAAATTTTTTGACATGCTTGAAATATTTTTCCATTGTTTTTTCCATATTTTATTTATTCTAACTTTGATATCATTTATTGCATCTGTCGATAAGATGTGAGTTAGTATCTCCCATTTTTTTATTGCATCTTTGGCCAACTCATCCACTTTCTCATTATCCAGTATACCGGCATGCCCTTTTGCCCATATAAATACTACTTCCACTTTAGACAAATTATTTTTTATATTACATAAAATTTTTGATACGTATGAACTAAAATCAGTGTTTTCAATTGCATAGATTGCAGATCTGGAGTCTATTATTATCACAGCTTTTTTAATATTATTCTTTTTGATCCATTCTAGAGCTTTTTCGATGGTTATAATCTCAGCTGTAAAAATACTACTAATACTAGATAATTTGTAATTATTATGCTGATGGGTATTTTGCACATACATAGCACATCCTACTCCTGTTTGATTTTTAGAAGCGTCTGTGTAAATTACTGTGTAATCAACAAAGTCGCTCAGTATAGATTTTACTAAAATATTATTTAAATAATTTGATTCTGTATATTTAGAAATTATGATTCTTGGTTTTTTGTCAAAGTTTCAATGAATGCATCTGTTAGTGGTGGTGAATTTTTTATTCTCCAATATTTGCTAGTTAAGTTTTCCATGTTTAATAAAGCCAGATTTGTTAAAAGGTCTGACTCAGTGTTTCTTAGCTTTATGCAGTATTTTTGAGCTAAAAATTGTCTACGTAAATTTAATGGGATTTCATTACACTCTGCTAGCATAACGTTTGTTATTATTTAATAATGTTCCGAATATTTTTACACCTGCTATAAGCAATACCAGCTGTGAGAGAAGTTTTTCAAAATTGAAATTGATTAAAAATTATTTAAGATCGACAATTAGGACTCTAAGACTAACTAATTTGGCTATTTTGTCTATTGAGCAAGAGGTGTGTGATGCGGTAGACCTTAACGGTGCAATAACTTTGCTCTTAAAAAAAGTAGACGTATAAATTTTTAATTGAAGGTGGAAGTTTTGTTTTTAATTCTAACAAATACTCATATTACTTTTCAATAAAAATTAAAATATAACATAGTATCGTTCAAGGTCTAATTAAAAATTGATTTTATTTAATCTTGTCGATCGTCAAGGTGCAGATACCTTATCTGAAGTGATAGGTACCTAAGTTATATCAATGTATCTAATTGCTTAAATTAAAAGAATTTTTGTATTAGTAAACGTGATTGTAAAACTTAGGTAAACTTTTTTATTTTAAAATCTAACCTGTATAATGCAAAATAATTATGACTCTTCTCGCCGAAAAGTTCTCTACAATTAATGTATGTAATGTATAGTAATATGTAATTAATGTATGTATAGTATGCAGACGACACCGCGATCATGGCTGCAAATATCGAAGATCTTCAATTCCTTACAGATCGAGTCACTAGAGAATGCTCCAGTAACGGACATAAATGTTGCATAAATGCAACAAAGACAAAGTTACTTGTGATTAGTAAACAAGACGTCGCACAGTGGTCCAAAATCCCGAAAAGCTGGCCAAAAGTAAAAAAAAAATCAACGTTTCGAGAATTTTATTACATTTTCTAAAAGAGAATTAAATTCCCTATTCAGTGTTGGCAACCCTAGAGCTCTATCTCCTATATCTTAATTTCCAGTTTAGTTCAAAGTTGACCTTCGTACGGAACAGAAGTGCAGTTAAGAATAAAGAATAACTAATATTTTACACGCACAGTCTTGTGCGTGTATCTCGAAAACGAAGTGCGCAAATTCAATTCTGCAAAATGGAGGATATTCGTGGAGCCATCTTTAATAAAAACCGATAATATCAAAATATTTGTATATGTGTTATATTTAGTAGATTTTAAGTTGAACGTAAGTAATAAGAAAGTATATATATCTTTAAAAAATTAAATTTTCAGATAGCCAAATATAGTCAAGTATTCCATGGAATTCCAAGATGATACTACAACCACATTTTAGCTTATACTTATCTCTTTAAGATTCAATAAAAATTAGCTGCCACTATCTGACCCTTTGGTTTTGCAAGAATTTTTTGTACAAGCGCTCTGCGCTATGAGTT
Source organism: Diabrotica virgifera virgifera (assembly GCF_917563875.1). Taxonomy (NCBI): domain Eukaryota; kingdom Metazoa; phylum Arthropoda; class Insecta; order Coleoptera; family Chrysomelidae; genus Diabrotica; species Diabrotica virgifera. The sequence continues at coordinate 77,614,614 of NC_065448.1, forward strand.
TTAATATGAATCGTTAACGACGCAGAATAAACAGATCATGCCGCAGCATTCATTTAGTTGTTATGACTGTAGATCTTTAGTTATTTCAGTATCGTAGGGTAAAATCGTACATAAAAGGGTCAGGTGCAGTATTGTTGAAAAACAAATAAAAATTAGTTTTGACTTTCACATGATTAATAATTGAATTTAAAGTTGGAATAAAAAATTGTCAGATTGCATCCGCCATTTTGTTTTTTGAAATTTTGATTTCGGATTCGTAATCAGCATTCTCAAAAACCCTTGGATATCAAATTTCGACGGTATTACATATATTTAAAATACATAAATCCGCAATATTACATCCGCCATTTTTTTGCAATTTAGACTTCGGATTTGTAATTAGCGACCTCAAAAACCCCTGGATGCCTAATTTCATGCAAATTAAAAAACGGTTTCATATTTTGGCCATCTTTTCGGGTTTTTGGACCACTGTGCGTCGGCCCTATGCAACTTATTGTCAGTAATGAATCAATAACAAAAGTTAACCATTTTAAATACCTAGGATGTTGGATAAATGAGACACTTAATCCCGATGAAGAAATTAAAACTCGTATAGAAATTGCAAGAGGACCATTTATGACACTTGGATCTATTCTGAGCAACTCTCAGCTGAACTAAGAATCAAGTTCCTAAAATGTTATGTGTATCCTGTATTACTATATGGATGTGAAACCTGGATCATGAAGGTTAACATGATGAACAAATTAGAAGCCTTTGAGATGTGGTCGTATCGTAGAATGCTCAGAATATCTTGGGTTCGACGCATTTCAAACAGAGTAGGTCAAGACGAAGGTGACTTAATGAAGATGATAAAAAAGAGAAAACTTGAATATCTAGGACATATAATAAGAGGTAGCAGATACAGGTTGCTGCAGTTAATACTCAATGGAAAGATCGACGGAAAAAGAGGAATTGGTCGAAAGAAATATTCATGGCTCCGAAACTTTCGTCAATGGACTGGCTTATCAGCAGATCAATTATTACATGCCGCACAAGATCGAGAACGATATCGGCAAATTGTTATGGAAGCTACCCACGCCTAAAAATTTGGGCACGGTACTTAAAGAAGAAGAATGTATAGTATACATTAAATTAAAATACCTAAATAAGAGAGCGGAAAAATTGTCTTCCGCCCCGGGCAGCCGACACTTATGCTACACCACTGATGCGGATGATAATAAGCAGCAACAAAAGGATATTAAGCGAAAATGCTATAGGGCTGAAACGAGAAACTAAACCGCTAAACGAGCTGAAATGTAGCAGACATTTGGTCTATATATGAATGAAAGTAAAACAAAATGTATGGAGTGCACAAAGTCGAATCAACAAAATAATATGAAAGTAGACATGCATACCTATGAATATGCCTCTCCTTTTCCCTACCTAGGCTCAATAATAAATGACAACAATAACGCCAGTCAAGAAATAAAAGCACGGATTCTTAACGGTAATAAGTGCTTTTATGCATACAAAGACTTAATGACAAGTAAGTTACTGAATCGTGAGTCTAAGCTTAGAATCTACAAGACAGTAATTCATAGGCGGCCATACACACGGGCAGGGGGGTAGGTGTGGCCCCCCTAGCTTTTCGGGAAAGAACAAAAATTAAGTTTATATTACATAAACGTATTTTTGTTAAAAAATTATTGGATAATTTTGAGAGATAAATTGGAAACAACGTATTTATTAATAAAAAAATTCACATATTGGGTAATTAATAGTTTAACAGAAAATTTGTGTGTCTGCGACAGCGGTCTATATGGAATGTGCATAATACACATTTCGCACAGTCGCCGTATGCTATTAACGAAAACATGGAAAGAGATTAGAAACGTGGGAACATAATATATACTGTAATCGACACCCAAAATTACAAATTAAATAAATCATTTATAATACTGCAAAGAAAATCATATCATCAAGAAATTCGATCCCTGACCGATAATCACTACTGAGCCATTTGTCTTTGAGAACTGGCACTATAAAGATAAAGTGTAAAATCTGTGAAGTGATTATATTTGTTTTCTATATTAAGTTTTGTGTACACCGAATAGAACCATCTTCATAAGCAGAAATAAATTCATATTGAAAAATAATTTTTAAAATTTATTGAACATAGTCAAATTTTAGTTTGCAAAAGTATTTTTTAGTAAGTAGATTATTTTTAAAGTGTACATTATGATGAACAGAACAATTTTATTTAAATGAAAAACAGGTGATCTTTCATGACGAATGAGTGTTATATACAGGGTGTCCCAAAAGTAGCGGAAAGGTCGAATAATTCGCGAAATGAACATCGGATCGAAAAATTAAAAAATATGTGTTAAATATTTCTCAAAAATCTATGCAATGACACTAAACAAGTCCACCACTTCAACCCCTGGGTGTGGAGTGTGTAACTTTAAAATCTTAAATGGAACCCCTAATTTTTGTTGCAGATTTGGATTTTCCTTGTAAAAATAAGCAAATTTTATTCGAGCCATTTTGCGAATTGTGGATAGATAGCGCTATAATCGGAAAACACGATATATCGTGATACCATAGCAAAATTATAGAAACGGTCTAATATCTCGAGAAATATACTTCCAAATGAAAAACTAAAAAACACGTGTTTAATATTTTTCAAAAATCTATAGAATGACACCAAACAGGATTTTTCATTCCACACTCTGGAGGTGGGTGAGAGTTAATTTTAAAATCTTAAATAGGAACCCCCGTTTTTTATTGCAGATTGAGTTTCCTCTTCAAAAAATAAGTAACATTTATTCGAAACTTTTTTAGAATTGTTGACGAATGGCGCTATAATCGGAAAATGCGATTTATTTGCGCCATCTATCAACGATTCAAAAATGTTTGGAATATATGTGACTTATTTTTCATAAGGATTCTAAATCTGCAAAAATAAAGGGAGTTCCTTTTTAAGATTTTAAAGTAAAAACTTGGTTCGACACGTACTCATGGTTAGTCTACTCGCCAAAGTTGAAGGCAGGGCTTTGCAAGCATTGTATTCTTTTCAAACGGGTTTTAAAGAGAGGCGCAACTTTTGTGGCACCCACGACATTTCCATTTTTTCCATTTAAAAACTTGGTCTAGTATTTAATTTCTCACAACAGGGTTCAAACTAGGTTTTTTAGGTGGTTTAAACTACAGTAGACTCCCTCTATAACGCGAACTGAAATGGTGGACTAATTATCTCGTTGTAAGCGGATCTCGTTATATCAAACAACAATAATATTGAAATGTTTTGATGCCTCTTACGTAGTTTATTAGGTGTCGATGGTCAACCTGAACAGTGAACAGTGAGACTTCGCCGTCATAAATTGTAAATTTCCTATAATATTCAATATCGGTCGATAAACAGACAGAAGTTTATTACAGGTGGCCGAGTTTATTACATCACTGGCCTCGATAATAAGACATATGTTGGGCATTTCTATGTACAAGCAGTTTGGGAATTTATTTATTCATGACCATTACAATGCTGAAAACAGGTAAAGACACGTATTCTTCGATTTCAATTTTCCTCGTTGTTACCAAATATGCCTCGTTATAGAGCGTTATAGTTCAATAGGAATTTCATGGAACACGTTATCGAAAAAATACTAGGAGGCAAAAAAGTTTTAAAAACGTTGTGTTTAACTAATGGTACCACAATAATAAATTAATTGGAACGTACACAAAAGTTTGGGAGGGTTTAAGGGAACAAAATCCCCATAAATTTTTTATGGGGTGGACAAATTTCACTATAATTTTGTTTTAAGATTTTCCTGTCATAAGAATGATACATGTCCATTTTCAATAAAAAATCTCTAATAGTTCTCGATATATTGAAAACAATCCATTTTCATTTTGTAACTTCAAAGGGCTGTAACTTTTTTTATGAGCTCACTTGTACTAAGGTAAGTTAGGTTCAATCGAACTATTTTTGACCCCAGAATGTGAGGTATAATTTATGACCAATCTTTTCGGGACACCCTGTATATCTTCGTTTCGCCTTCCCTGGTATCAAGTTGATCGTATAGGCTTGAATACGCTTCTGCTTTAGCTTTTGCTACTGCTACTTTCGCTTCCATTTTCGCCACCATATAGTTTTGAAGATCTGTGTCGGATCTGGTTTCTTGCCACTTTTTATACCTTTCAATAACCTTTCTATACCTTTATACCTTTCTATACCTTTTCAGTAATTAACGTCACTAAAAAATATCATCGTTTTCTGCCACTTTTTTTTAACTGAAAAAGTCTAAAAATGTTTACTTTGTACTAATTTTTTTGCCTCATTTTTAAGGTAAAATAAAAATAATTTTAACAGCAACAGTTTCGAATACCTTTCCAGTAATTTAAAGATTTCAATTTTTTTCCTTGGGGCCGGTGTGTGTAAAAAATATCACGACTTTATTGTATACGATTTATTAAAAAAGTACCAAGTTATCCTTAGAATCTAAAAAATCATCAGGTCTCTGTAACACATCGGGCGCCATTTTATATTTACAAAAGTTGATACTTCTTTGCAAATATTCATAGCTTAATCCCGCGTCGTTGTCGTCTGTATACATGTCACAATTTTTGGAAACTTCGAACTTAATCCACTTATAGTTAGCACATCTTCGAACTCCTGGATAGCTCTGAATGAGATGAAGAACGGTTGGATGCGACAGACCAAAGAAGTCGTGACCTCTCGGCCTTGTACTAACTACGTTCAGTGATAAAGAATCATTAATACTCTGCAAAAGAAGAGAATGGCATACATCTGGAGTGTCGCCAGTAATTGGGGGGCGGTGGTCATCAGAAGCTATTTCAAATCTGAAACAAACGTATAACGATAAGAACATAATAGTTGAATATTTTTAGAATTAGAAATGATGAATAGTATAAATATATATAATGGTATGCATGCTCAGTCCGTTTTGTGATACGAATATTCTTTGGATGTCAGGATACTCTGGGTTCTTAAGGGTTCTCAGAATACTTAAAAGAATATCAAAAGAACTTTGACAGTTTCTTAAATGAAGAATTTAACAGAAAACCAGTTGAGTTAACGGAGACAGTAACAGCAATATACCCAAAAAACATGAACGAAAAAAGGTATTGAAAGTTGTTAGGTCGTATAGCCAGGGATTCGAAGCCAGCAGGCAATAGACCAATAGGAAGGCCCTTTAAAAGGTGGCGAGGTAGCTGGCAGTCAACATCACAGCTACGAATACAAGCTCAAAATCGGTTAAGAACAGGCCAAGAGGCCTAATATAAGAAGAAGAAGAAGAAGAAAGTCGTTAGGAAAATCAGTTGGACCAGATGATATTCCTGGGGAAGTATGGATATCTTTAAAAGAGACAGGAACAAGTTGGCTACTAGGTTTGTTTAATATAATTATGGAAGTGGAACAAATGCCCGACGAACGGAGAACCTGTGTGGTCGGCGGACAAAAGTAGACACAAACAAATTCAACCCAAATAACTCGACAGTTAGGAAAATTAAGGGAACTTGTTGCACATGTTATTATCTATATCTTGTAGTTTGGGTTTATCTATTGTATGTATTTAGTGGTTGGTGTTTTATTGGAAGTCGCCCCCTCTTCCAAGGCAAATGTTCCGCCACTGCTACTGAAGCGCCTTCAGAAAATTGAGGAACAACCACAATAAGTGCTGCTAGAGCAGAGCAAGACATCTCACGTTTTCACGCATGCAGAATAGAGTGCCTCTAAAAATCATTAGATATGACGATGAAGCAGTAGTTTTTGCAATTGGCTTAAGTGATTTGCAAAGAATAGTCTTCAGCATATCAGATATGAGTAGATTAAATGGACTTGATCTAAATCCGAAAAGAAAAAACAATCATCAATCAATGCATCATATTTTATGTCGTGGACTAAAGACCTATTAGGATACTTCAGTAACAATTACGGAACATTTGCCTTGGGGGAGGGGTGGGACTTCCAATAAAACACCAATCCCAAAATATATCAAATAGATAACCCAAACTACATAAAAGACATAGGTAATAACATGTGCAATAAGTTCCCTTTGTTTTCCTAACTGTCGAGTTAATTGGGTTGAATTTGTCTGTCTGTAGTAAGTTGCATGTAAGCTTACATATTTCAAAGTGTAATAATCATGTTTAAACAATTTTTTCTTTAATTCTGCACCGTATTACTAGGGGAATTCCCCTATTCGCCCCCCTATTTCCGCCACTGTTCAGTAGTTTTCTAAAGATAAGGTGTAACTGCAGCTATGCTGGTATTGGATAAGTGATAAGCATTCATGGAAGCATGATACCTAATTGTTATGTCACTCTAGCAGTACATTTTATATCGCACTTCTTCAGTTTTCTTAGGACTTTTCGGAGGTTTTCTGAAGACTAAAATAAGATGCATCTATTTTTGACCAGGAATTCATATGCAACAACCAAATATGAATGAAGAAAATGAGTCTGTCTTCATTTAGTAATAGATATTTTCATTCACTTGACCGTGAATTAGTGCACTTAACGTAAACAGAGTACCTGAATTTAAGAACTTCAGAAGGCTGTAGCTCGAGAATAATAGTTTTTCAGACCCAGGCGCCATGGACTTTTTTAGGCCCGTATTCATAGTCGAAACTCAAGTCAGCGTCGATGCTTTAGACCGACCGTGAAAAAAATTTGTATACAAATTTGTTCAAGGTCGGCCTTGAGCATCGACGCTGACTTGAGTCTCGACTATGAACACGGGCCTTAATCTACTCACTGAGAACTATCATTGACCAAAGTTTCGCTAAATTTGACCGGGACCACTTTTCCATAAGGAGTGTTGCGGGGTCCTTCATTTGCATATCTCAACCGGTTTTAGAGCAATAAATAAATCGTCAGTTTGTACGAAAAAATTTAACATCCTGTATCTCGCATACGAAGCATTTGCAAACATATGTTTATAATGCAAACGGTCATTATTTTTTCATGCATTATCACCCATTAAAGTTTGTGGCACATATTTAGAAACAGCCTGTATTGATGAAGAATATGGCTAGTTGTTGAAGTCCTAACTTTTTTATTAACCAACATGCGAATAAATCAAAAAGCAGAATGTTAAGAAAACCTGAGGCTATATAGTTGGGTTTAAATTTCAATATTTTATAAAGGCTAGAATATTCCACAGGGTGTTGTGAACATGGAGAAAAAAGAATAAGGCTATTAACATATTAAAAAAATTACTTAAATCGGGCAACAGGTTTAGGACATACGACATCAGAAAGAGATGAGACATCAAAAATGACCCATTTTTTGGGGTGCCCGTTTTTCGTGCCGGTCAGTGTATAACGATAAAGCACAGTCAATAAACTTCTAGTTTACGAGTATAACATTATAATGGGAATTTTTATTAACGCTAATAAAATATTTTAATATTTCAAAGTGGTGCGTTAATTTCTGCTTAATAGACAAAAAAATGTTGATCAAAGAGAAAGATCTATACAAATGAGACATCGCTCATTTGGAAGAAAAGTGTCCCAACTCAAAAAACAACTTTTTTCATGGGACACAGGTAAAGATTTAAATGGTAACTGCTAAAATTTATAAATTAAATACGAAGAATATGGATAAATGAACGTTTCTAATTACTGTGTAAGACGCAAAACAAAAAAGATTATATCTGATTTATTAACATAAAAAAAAGATCAAAATCTGGAGTTGTGGCACTTTTCTTTTAAAAGATTGATTACTTTTTTTGTAAAAAACAAAAATGACTGGGACACTTCTTGAAATACAACGGTTTTTGTGATATATAACGATAAATTAACGTCGAATGTCAGAGCATTACTGAAAAGTATCATTATTCCGGAATAAAAGTGTTCATTTTACCGCCAAAGGTATAATGACACTACCGCCATCTTTCGAAGTTGGAAGTAAACATATATGTGACATTTTGCCTGATAAAAGTGTAGGATATTTGGAGTCAATTTAACAAGGTAACTAGAAATCCACATAAAGATTTCCTGTAGCTGGCTGTATACCATTAATTACAAGTAAAATTTAATAAAAAATTTTGGCTTGGTAAAAGATATATTAGTTTAAAAAGCCCCTATAGGGCTACAAACATAAAAACAAAACATTTTCGCTCTGTAACAAGAGCATCATCAGTGTTACAAGATAACTAGAACTATGCATTTTTTGAGTTGTGTCACTTTTCTTCCGGATGAGCGTCATGTAATGATACTAATAATTCTCACCTAGGTATATCATTGGCATCTGATATCTTGCAAGTGTAAACACATTTCTGCGTTGGATCCTTTAAACTACCATATACCCGTGTCGAAACATAACCTACTGGATAAATTGCATTTTCCGTATGAAATTCAGACCTCGTATGAACTACTTCTCCCAACGAATGCACTGTCAACCGGCCTAATTCGATAGGAAATATCGGTTTGCCATTATGATCAACAGGTACGGGCTGAATTATCTTCTTTCTGCCTTTCGATGAACTCTTTCTTGACTTTAAACTTGATGAAGAACGTCTATCTAAAAATAGAGTTGACATTGTTAAGAGAACAATAATTTTTACATAACCATTTATTTCTAAATCATAGAGAATACCTATGTTCAAAATTTGATATGTTGGTTTAAGAATAATATGTAATAGTTATTAAAACTTTGTGAGTAATAATATGAACGCTACAAATATGGTTAGATAAGTATATAAAAAATAAAGACATGAATATGGTTAGATATATAAAATATAAAGACTACCAATAAAGACAAAATAAACGGTTTCGTTTTGATTCAAATCGAATCTCTTGCCATCCTCTGACACCATGTTTTGGGGTCTACCCCTTATCAAAGAGCCTTTGCAAGAAGACTGATCTGAATCAAAACTCACCGAGAATGGGTAGACTGAGGATGATGGTTAGACTGACCTCTAACGGGGAACAATGAAATGAATTAAAATTCGTGTCAACGACGAATCAAGCAAGCTGTGAGCCCAGATATATAAATATCAAACGGACGACGCTTACGAAAAATTGCATCTCAACTTGCCTATCCCAATCGTCATCATTTTTGTACCCGTATACTGAGTAAAGTGTAAAAACAAAATAAACGGTTTCGTTCTGATTCAAATTGAGTCTTTTGCCATCCTCTGACACCGTTTCCGGGGTCTACCCCTTATCAAAGAGGCTTCGCAAGAAGACTGATCTGAATCAAAACTCACCCAGAAGATGGTGTAAATATTCAAATATTCGTTTCATACATATCGTTTCACTCCATCTACTGAAATACTTTTAAGGTTGCAATATTACAGTTTTCTGAGGAACAAGATCGATGCATAATGTATTTTGTTAGTAAGACAAACACAAAAATGAAATTTTTTGAGTTAATACACTTCTGAATGTGATGTGCGATATATGTATATTATTCTGACTCGAATCGAGAGTATGTAGTATGTAGCAATGAGATTAAATAATGATACTAATCTGGTTAAAAAGATTTCTGTGCTGTAAGTAACACAGTTTATCCCAAATCCTTTTTTTTTTTTCAGTGCGTCATTAATTTTGATGTATGATTTTAAGAATGTCAAGAATCACTGCATGACATTTTTGTTAATCTGACAGTTGTCAGAATATTTTATTTATGTTTATACAGTACGTAAATCGTTCTGCTGGACATAAAGAATATACATTGAGATCATTGTGACAACTGCGCTAACCTGTGTTAGTTGAAACTTCTGTTCGAGTATGAGTTTCTGGTGCAATAGCTGTTAGAACGAATAGAATGAGTGATTTTGAATGCAAGGCAGTCCATAAATAAATCAAAAACAAAGATTATGACTGATGAATTAGTAATTTTAATTTAATTTTTAAAATATCTTTTATTTAAAAATTTATTTCCAAATTAAACAGACAGAGTTTTCCCATTAGGTCAAAAATAGTTCTACTAGAATGGCATGTTTTGACGTTTATTTGTGTCACCCGAAATTAATTGTCAATTTTGAGGTTAATGCCCCTTAATGCTAACAACTATTATTGTCATTGAGAGAGCGAAGTTGCCACAATTATCTTAATATAATACAATGTATGTATTTTTGTATCTAAATATATACAATGTATGTTCCCTATGTCCAGCTGAACGATTTACGTACTGTATAAATAGTATTTGCCAGAATATACGCCATCAACGCCAGAACAGGATATTACCTCCGAATTCGATCCAACTGCAAGATTTTAATGAAATTTTGGGAATAGCCTCTACTTATCTCCTAATTCAAAGTCTACCCTATACACTATGGCGCTTTTATTTTGGGGGCGGTTCCCACCACTTAAGAGGAGTGGAAAAGTTTTTGGTCAAAATAACCACGGAAGTGGATAGAGAACCTAATTCGAAGCAAAAACTGTTCTATAATTTTTTTTTAAACCTCAATACTTTTTGAGTTCTTCTTGGTTGAAAATTGGCTATTTTCATTGAAAAATGACACCTTTTCGGACGATTATTTGCGGATACCTTAACCCTTTCGATGCGGCTCTCTCTCCGGCGATACTCATGCCCCAGTGCGGCTATTTCTGACGTCAAAACGGTCGGCCGCTTTCGCGCTAAATAATGCGACTAAATGATTCTTTATAACGTTGTTTTATATAAACAAAATAATTGGGTAATTATTTATAATTTTTTTTATTTTTTTTTGAAACAAAATAAATTTTACAAAAAAATACAAAAACGCTATTGTTTAGAAAAACTTAGGATAGAAAGATAGATAAAACAAATTAAAAAATTATTGCACATATTTTTGCATTCAAATTCAATGTAAACAAATGTTAACAAAACAAATAAAAACAAAAAAATTATCCATAACAAAAAAACAACAAAATTATCCATAACAAAAGAAAAACAAAATTATCCAAAACAAAAAATAAAACCAAATAGTCATTTGTTATGTAGAACTTACTTTCTAAAAATGTTTGATGGTGTGAAATCTTTCAAAACAATTCACAACACATAAAGGCACATTGCACTCACGGCACATAAAACTTGTTTCTTTTCTTTTTTTGTTTTTGGCACACACAACACATTTTCTTAGTCCAACTTTCCTACTTGTTGTGGGAGGTACATGCGACGGAAAATGCCTACAAGTAAGCCGCAATGGATTGTCGTCGACTGATCTTCGACCTGCTGACGTGCGCATTTTCCCCTTGTGATTTTCTTCCACTATCTGTTGGATGAGTGTCAGTTGAAATTCTGCCAACGAAGTTTTAGTTTTTGCTACTATATTATTCAAAACGTTTGCATTGAGCAGAACCATATCCATAAGGTGAAGGAAAACTTTTTTGTACCATTTCGCAGTTTTTCGGACGCACTCTACTGAACTCAGTAGCATGTCCGTCTTGTCTACTGCACCCATAAACTTATTGTATGCAACAATACACTGGGGTTTTACAATTGTCCTCCCAGTGAGGCGATCTTTTTTACCAGTTTCCATACCGGTGTTGTTATGTAAGCTCGTAAGCATGTATACTTCTCGTTTATCACAATATTTTAGCGACAACAATTTGTCATCACTTCGGAAACTCCATTCTCCTCTCTGAAGCTTTTCTGCCATTTGCGGCATATATTTTCTATTTTTCCGCACAGTTCCACACGCATTTGTAGCTCTATTATACAGCCATACAAACAGACTGGGGCTTGTATACCAATTGTCACAATACAAAGTATGACCTTTATCCAAATAGCGTGCCAAAAGCGTTAGCACCACATCGCCAGATTTACCCAAATTACAATTATTCGTTTGTAAGTCAGTTGTTGCTCCAGTATAGACAACAAAATCGAGAATGTACCCAGTCACTGCGTCGCATAAAACAAAAAACTTTACACCAAATCGATGTCTCTTCGAGGGTATGTACTGTTTGAAAAAGAGTCGGCCTTTGAAAAGCAAAAGGCTTTCATCTATGCACAATTCTTTATGCGGCTTGACAGCGTTTCGGAAAGCATCACGTACGTGGTCTATTACTGCTCTAATCTTGACCAAACTGTCGCCGTTTTTTGGCAGATTGTTGTCCGAGAAATGCAACATTCGCAAAATCAGAAAAAACCTGTCACGCGACATAAGCTCAGAAAATGCTGGAGTAGATAATAGTGTGTTTGTTGACCAGTATTCACTGAGGCGCAATTTTTTTACACGAGGCATCAGATATGTAATCCCAAAAAATAACCACATCTCATTGAAATCTGTATCTTTCCATTTCTTCAAACGTGACTTAGCGGATACTTCCACATGTTCACAAACGTAAATATAAAATATGTTTGTTTCCGTAACTATATGATTTACTATATTGTCCGTAAAAAATACTTTACAAAAATCCAAAGGTTTATTTTCAGCAGTCAGCCCATCAATTGTGCAACCAACCTCTGACGAGTCAAATGCAAATGTTTTTGGTAGAAGGTCTTTTTTTTTCCAGAGAAAATCGTAGGTATTATTCGATGTTTGGTCTTCGGGCTCTTGAGCAACGTCCATTTCTTCATCGGAATCTAAAGCATTTTGCGTATTTTCTATGTATTCGTCTTCACTGTCGCTTCGAGTAAGAATTTCAAGTAACTCTTTTTCAGTATAAAACTGCCCCTTCTTAGGTCTTGGTAACGCTTTTGAAGGCCCCGGTTGCTGCTCGTCCATTATTTATAAAAACTAATAGGACGATACTGATGTAAAAATGATGCAATACTAAAGTAAAACTGATAGAAATCGCAATGTTTTCGTGTTGGGACAAGCATCGGCAATGAGTGAATAACAACATCTAAACGCAGACGTAAAGAGACCGCCCACTACTCAGCAAGCGCTAGCCCCGCCTTGAATTACCCACAAATGAACACGTGCGCAGGAAACTGCAATTGTCGGCCACAGCACTTCACGGCAAATCAAAATAACTAAATGACGTCCATAGCACTGTAGGCACGGCAAATCAAAGACGTCAAATGACGTCCGCAGCATTCAAAGGGTTAAAAACTATTCATCTAACTAAAAAAACCATATAAAACATTTTTGTAGCTCATAAAAAATCAAAGAGATTCGTTCCTTCATAAATCTTCTAGTTATAATACAAAAACAGATATGGTAGGTGAAGAGTTTTTTTTGTACATGCTCAAATCGGTGTATTCAACTTGAAATAACAGTAAAACGGTCGATTTTAGGTGTATAATGGTACCAATACCTTTTGTAGTGCTTGAAAATACCTTTAAAATGAGCAATATTAATTGTCGATTACATTCAAACTAAACGAGATATGCTGCAAAAAATTTGATGACTAATGTATTTTAAGAAAAAATGAGAAGTATATTGAACTCCATCATCCACCAGAATTTAAATGCATCGATTTTCTTCTACAATACCTTTTACTATAGTGTTATTTTTATGTTAAAAAAATTGGACGGGTTTAAAATGAATGTATATAATGAGAAGTATATTTAACTCCATCATCCACCAGAATTTAAATGCATTTATTTCTATGTTCAAAAAATTGGATTAAAATGAATAGTTTTTGAAAAAAACTAAAATCAAATTATAGAGCGCATTTATAAATTTTCTTAAAAATCTTCGTTTTTCTCCTTGAAACTTGAAAACGATAAGAGATGCAGTAATGAAAAGCCAAAACAAAATTTTTATCTAAAAAATTCCTATACTTTTGCACCGTATCTTTTTTCGTATCTTTTATCATTTGCTAGTAACATTCAATTTAAACCCGTCCAACATAGAAATAACACTATAATAAAAGGTATTGTAGAAGGAAAACGATGCATTTAAATTCTGGTGGATGAGGGGTTAAATTTACTTCTCATTTTTTCTTAAAATCGATTATTCATCAATTTTTTTGCAGCATGTCTCACTTAGATTGAATGTAATCGACATTTAATATTGTCATTTAATATAGTCTTTTCAAGCACTACAAAATGTATTGGTAGCATTATACGCCTAAAATCGACCGTTTCTCTTTATTTCAAATTGAATACCTACCTTTTTCACCTACCATATCTCTTACTGTAGTATAAGCAGAACATTTGTGAAAGAACGAATCTCTTTGTTTTTTTATAAGCTTCTAAAATGTTTTATATGTATTTTTTTTATTAGATGCATGGTTTTTAAGGTATTCGCAAAAAACCGTCCGAAAAGGTGCCATTTTTGAATGAAAATTTTCAACCACGAATAACTCAAAAAGTATTGAGTTTTCAAAAAAGAATTAAAGAACAGTTAATGCTTCGAATCAGGTTCTCTAGCCACTTCTGTGGTTATTTTGACCAAAAAATGTTCCACCCCCTTGAAGGGGTGGGAACCGCCCCCAAGATAAAAAGCCCCATAGTATATAGGGTAGACTTTGTTTCTTGATCTATTTCCTACTTACTGTGCAAATATCAAGTAAATCGATGTAGTAGGATTGAATTCGGAGCCAAATACCCTCATTGACTGCCCTAATAGTAATATTTAAAATATTTTAAGAAAAAATAAATAAATATAGAGTACAATTTCACTTCACTATACAATGTCCGAATACCTATACCAATGACATAAAATATTTCTGGAATATGGAGGTAAACTACACTATGTTACACTAAGTAAGAAATAAGTTTTCAATTTAAAAATCTTTTAGTAATGTGTTAATATTTTTAAATATTATTAATATTGCTATTAGAATTAAAAACTACTTCATATTACACTATGTTATTTCGAGCAACTATGTTTAGCCTGTGTTTGCAACAAAGTTGAGAGCACTTAAGGATATTAATAAAAATCTTATATATCACATAATGGGTTGAAAGACAATATGCCCATCTTTTAATGATAATATATTGCACCTCCGCGCAAACAGTGTCATAAGTCAAAAAAGCAAAATATTGAGAAAACAGCGTTTAAAATTTGTGCTAGAACTTTTCCGGGTTTAATTCAAAAACTATTAAAATCAGTATAATAACTATTTTAGTCAGTTACAAAGGTTTTTAAAGCTCTACAAAATAGTGTAATATTTCTGCTAAAAATATTTAAAAAATATGTATATTTTTGAAGTTATACTTCTTTAGGCGCGATAGCTAGTGAATTTTTATTATTCTGCGCGCATGCGCAGAGACAGTACGTTGTTCGTTGCTAAATCTTTTAAGTTATATGTATCAGTCCAAAAAAGGTGTGGAAAAATATATTAGTGTTTTTAGTAAATATATTTATTATAATTTTTGTGTTTTTGGATTTGTCTTCCTCGGGAGTAAGGTAATACGTATTATTAAAACATTTTGATTCAATACTTCTCTTAATGTCAATTCGAATCGAGAGGTCCCGGGTTCAAATGCAGACAACTGCTGTCTTTTTTTTTTAATTTTTGCATTTTTGGAAAGTGGTAAGTAACTATTAAACTCAGTTTAATATTTAATAAAATAAAAATAAACTGTTAAAAATATTTTATTTCGCTGAAATCATACAGGGTGTTTCATTGGTAAAGTAACATACGTTAACTGTAGAAAGAGGATACTTAGGCGGTCTCAAAAATACCATACTTAATGGGTCTTACTCCATTAATAACAAAGATACTGGGTGTTTTAGCTATTTTGCCATTTTCTTAATTGGTTCATAACTTTTTGACCACACTGTATATTTATTTTATATTTGGCACGCAAATACCATTTAAGGCGTACAATAAATTAATTTATTTACACTTGTAAAAAATCCAGGTCCGGCTTAAATAATATTAAAAAAATGTTCCGACCCCAAAACAACACCCTGTACATTAAATTTTTTTAAAATGGATTTTTCAGTTGAAAAGAGGATAAAAACTAAATTCAGTGGTATACTTTGAATTTTCGGCAAAATGATTTTTCTGGTGAAATTTGGAATTTGAATTCTGAAATTAATTGAATTGCGAGAGCTCTAAGTAGAAAAAAAAATTGAAATACAGCTTACAACTTGTCAACCACACTGTATATTGATTTTATATTTAACACGCGAATATTCTTTTAGGTGTATAGTCAATTAATTTAATTACAATTATAAAAAATCCAGGTCCGGATTAAAAAATATTGTATAAATGTTCCAACTCAAAAAAACACCTTGTATATTAAATTTTTTTAAAATGGATTTTGCATTTGAAAAGAGGATGAAAAACAAAATTAGTGGTATACTTTGAATTTTCGGCAAAATGATTTTTCTGGTAAAAATTTGAATTTGAATTCTGAAATTATGTGAATTGCGAAGCTCAAAGTAAAATAAATTAAAATATGACTTAATTTTAATTAATACCATTATTTAATCTAAATTGGTAAAATATTAACATTTGCACACATAAAAATAATTTTTGATGACCCCCTTTGTGGCTCAGTGGTAAGAGCGCCTACCTTTGGATCGAAAGGTCCGAATGGTCGTGAGTTCGAATCTCACCAGGGTCAGAAATTTTTCGTTTATTATAAATTAATAAATGAAAATAGTTTCTGTCCTTGTGGGATCGGTACTCACCGGAGGGACCGCAGACGTTCGGATACAATTAGCGTCTCTTTGCAAAGACAATGACGTCGATTTTGCAATGTAACAAGACACTTACTCAACACACACAGTACACAGTACACATGACGCTAGGTACCTAACTACAAAAATTTACCGTACCTACGTATAAAAAAAATAATTTTTGATGGTGGTAATTTTGAATAAGTACTTTAGTCTTGAATAGTGATTATGCTGCAAATTTTCGCTGTTTTTTTATAATTTTTAGCTATTTTGTTGATTAGTGATGTGATCCTTTATTGTTTATTCATTATTTAAAGATGAATATTCGCCAAAAACTATTTTTCACACATAATAAAAAAACACTAAAATATTAACATTTTACCAATTTAGATTAAATAATGGTATTAATTAAAATTAAGTCGCATTTTAATTTTTTCTACAAGAGCTCTCGCAATTGACATAATTTCAGAATTCAAATTCAAAATTTTACCAGAAAAATGATTTTGTCAAAAATTCAAAGTATACCACTAATTTTGTTTTTCATCCTTTTTTCAAATGCGAAATCCATTTTAAAGAAAATTAATATACAAGGTGTTTTTTTGGGTCGGAATATTTACACAATATTTTTTAAACCTGACCTGGATTTTTTATAATTGTAAATAAATTAATTGATTGGACACCTAAAGGAATATTCTCGTGTTAAATATAAAATCAATATACAGTGAGGTTGACAAGTTGTAAGCTGTATTTCAATTTTTTCTACTTAGAGCTCTCGCAATTCACTTAATTTCCGAATTCAAATTCAAAATTTCAGCAGAAAAATCATTTTGCCGAAAATTCTAATTATACCACTGAATTTAGTTTTTCATCCTCTTTTCAACTGAAAAATCCATTTTAAAAAAATTTAATGTACAGGGTGTTGTTTTGGGGTCGGAACATTTTTCCAATATTTTTTAATCCGGATCTGGATTTTTTACAATTGTAAATAAATTAATTTATTGTACACCTTAAATGATATTTGCGTGCCAAATATAAAATAAATATACAGTGTGGTTAAAAAGTTATGAACTAATTAAGAAAATGGCAAAATAGATAAAACACCCAGTATCTTTGTTATTAATGGAGTAAGATCCATTAAGTATGGTATTTTTGAGATCGCCTAAGTGTCCTCTTTCTACAGTTAACGTATGTTACTTTCCCAATGAAACACCCTGTATAATAGAAGTATAACTTCTTATGTGCGTACAAGGTACACACACATTCTTTTTTTGTGTTGTGACACTATACAAATAAAATAACAAAAAATTTACAAATATTATTTATCAAAAGTGGTTCTTGCAGTACAGAATATAATATCACTATTATTATCTGGTTAACAGACTTATACTTTTTAATGAAGGAACTTTAAATACAAGTAACAACATTAAACACAAAATACTGCAAAAAGAAAGATAAATAAGTGATAAATGTGTCACTTTTCTTGAGCACATACCCAGATTTTTTTGAATAAAGTAATCACATATACAGTCTTAACTCGACAAATGACGCTTCATACACATCTTAGATGGACAAATGCTTTGCACAAGACGATATGTGACACTGTTTATGTTCGCACACTGCACCATTGATTTTGGTTAATCATATGACACTAGTGTCATCTAACTACAAATACTTGAACTATAAACGTAACATTTCTTGAGATAACAGTTTGTAGTTTTATTAAACTGTTGGTGCAATAAAACCGTTTAATTTATTTTTTTTTTTTAGTTGTGGCACTATTTGAGCGGAGGTGCCGATATAACCAATTTGTATAATCCAACTAATAAAATAAGTGGATTAAAGGAACTTGTTCAAAATAACACCAATACATCATTTTCGAAGTTCTTAGTATAATAATTAAGGATGTATTAGAGCGAAAGCGACAAACTATGATACACTGAAAGAAGGGTTTGGGATAAACTATAGCTAGTGTACCTGAAGAACTCATATGCACTTTCTTTTTAGATTTCTTCTCTGAAACTGAATTGTTGGTGTTGGATGAAACATGGGTTACACTCGGTCGACTTACAGGACCATCTTTAGCTGCATTCTGTACTTCTAAAGCTACTTGAGGTTCATATTCACATAATTTCTTTAAAAGAAATTTCCGTTCTTCTTTTTTGATAATTATATTCATTTGGATTTCCTCCAATTCGTCTACCAATGCCGCATTTTCCTAAAATACAAGATTGCATATAGAATAGTAATATGCTTTATTGTCATTGAAAATTTTACACTTTTATGGGCAAAGCTTACAAAGAATCAAAGAAAAAAAAGTATTTTCAAGATATAGTGGCACAAACTCGGAAAATTATAAGATTTACTGGGTATTCCAATTCCCTGAGTTACTGGTTATCTGGCAACATGTAGAAGTTTGGATCAAGGAAAAGTACTAGTAGTCTAGGATTTTTTCCTGGCTATCCAATGGCGACCTTTACTTTAACCTTGACCTTCAACGGACGTCATCTTCAAGAGTTTCGAGGGTTTTCGGCATTAAATTGATACAAACAGATTACTCATGGGTTTTTGGGATCGCTATACACGAATATGCTATCAGAATTGACCTCCGGAGGACGTGGTGGCCAGGGCCACTGCTGGGGACGTCATCTTGTAGAGTTTCGATGGTTTTCGGCATTTAATTGATGCAAATGAATTACTGGAGGGTTTTTTGAGGTCGTTAAACACGAATATGCCACCAGAACCAACTCCCGGAGCATCTTGTTTCCAAGGTCAATGAAAGGCGCTCCTGGAGTTTCGAGGGTCTTGGTACTACATTAATGCAAACGGATTAGTTATTGGTTTTTGTGGTTGCTGAACAGGAATACGTGATCAGCACAGACACAGGAGCAGCTGGTGCCTAAAACAGGTTATCTTCTGCAGTTAAAAACGTAAGAGTAATCCATTTGATTTCTTCATTTGATTCCTCCGAAACTCCAGAAGATAATCTGTTTTAGGCACCAGCTGCTCCTGTGTCTGTGCTGATCACGTATTCGTGTTCAGCAACTCCAAAAACATATAACTAATCCGTTTGCATTAATGTAGTACCAAATACCCTCGAAACTCCAGGAGCCCCTTTCATTGCCCTTGGAAACCAGGTGCTCCGGGAGTTGGTTCTGGTGGCATATTCGTGTTTAGCGACCTCGAAAAACCCTCCAGTAATTCATTTTCATCAATTAAATGAAGAACACCATAGAAACTCTAGAAGATGACGTTCCTTGCAGTGGCCCTGGCCACCACATCCTCCGGAGGTCAATTCTGATATCCCTTGTAACTCTAGAAGATGACGTCCGTTGAAGGTCAAGGTCAAAGTAAAGGCCGCCATTGGATAGCCAGGAAAAAATCCTAGACTACTAGTAATTTTCCTTGATCCAAACTTCTACATGTTGCCAGATAACCAGTAACTCAGAGAATTGGAAAACCCAGTAAATCTTATAGTTTTTCGAGTTTGTGCCTCTATATCTTGAAAATCGATTGAGTTGTGCCCATGAGAACTTTTTATCAGGATGTTTCAAAGAGTATTTTCCCAAAGTATGAACGAAATCCACTGGGACCTAATTTTCATAAGGTTTGTGCGGGGTACTTTTACTAAAATTACATACTTAACATGTTGACGGACAACAACGTCTATAGACGTCTAATTTCCATTAATGTAGCTTATACATTTGATGCAGTGTCCGTCAATGTGTTAAATCGTCAATATTATAAAATAAAAGATAATGAAATAAAACAAAAACAATCTATTCCAAAATCTAAATAAATTGCAAGTTGCATAATCAACCTTAGGAGCTAATAAATTTAAGCTGCTGCATGTGACACCCAAATATAGACAAAAATACTAGTTGTACATAAGAGTACTGTAATTTCTTAGTTATTCATTAACAATTCTTCTACTGAAAGGCCTTTGTTATTTTATGGAACTTGGGGACAGATGTTGCAGATTTAATTTTTAATTTAATATATTTATATATTTTTTGCAGGACATGATATAGATTTCTTTATAGATAGTGAAGTAGTCATGATTAGGTCTTGCTGGAAAGACATGTAGATATTTACGAACTAAGCAAACAAAGTTTCTAAAATAATAAAGAAGGAAGTTTTGAAATCATGTGATCTTTGAAGTGGCTTCTGCAATGTGTTAATCTTCTGAGGCCCAATACATATCTTACTGACCTTTTTTGTAACTTCAAAATAACATTGGATTGTATGAAGCCCAAAAAGGAAGACCATAATGAAGATGAGACTTGAGTAAAGAAAAATATGTTATGTTGGAAGATGCTAAATTGATTTCCTTCAAAACAGATCTTAGTGCATAGCAAGCTGCAAATTAACAAATCTTAACAAATCGATATGAAGTTGAGGTTGCAGCCTAAAAAAATACCAAGAAGTTTTACAGAATTTAAGGTACCTATTGATCTGGTACTATACAATGAACCAGGGGAGGCCAAACAAAGATATATAAAGTAGCGAAACAAAGAGCAAATAAAGCAAAAGATTTTGATCAAATTAGTTGTATCTGAGATGAACATAATAAAATACTGTAGGATTGTAAATAGTTTACCTTATATTTTAAGTTCCCCTGTATATCATTTTTCTTAATTATTAGTACGAGAACGGGATAAGGGTCTCACATATGGACGTTGGCACAGATGTGCAGAAAGAATTGGGGATTACGGCGACGGTAGTGGACTACTTTTAATTTTTGTAGTTTTGGGTTATTGGAAGATGTCGGTATATGCTTTGAACCAATTTTAATTGGGTTGTTTCACAGGAAAAAGGAGATTAGCCTAAGACGGTTTGTTTTAGCGTAGGGAAAGAGAACGAATACATTCAGTCGATTATAACATCACAGCGACGACAGACGCGCTCTTAGATACTTAGAAAAGACGAATTAAGACGGGTATTATATTGATTAGACGCAAATTATCTATAAATACATTTCGTTTTTGTAAGAATAAGAACACGTAAGATTTTGGTCGCAATTACACACTTTTACATTTCGTCAATTTAATAGTATAAAATAATTTAATCATCTATTTTATTAATTAAAACTGTTAAACATCAAACGGACTTTTATTACGATTGTCTTTAAACAAAACCTACATCTTGGGGGCTCAATCGCGGATCTAAGAAAGACAATTTCGTCGTAAAATTCGCGAAATACCGTAAAGTGACGTGTAATTAAAAAATCGGCTCAGGTGACGTGGTGTGTTTGTTCCAATATTTTAAAAGTAGTCAAGACTTGGTCTGGTGTCTGGAAATTAGAAATCTGACCAAAGATTATTTTTTTCGAGCTGTGAACTGGAACTTTGACGATAAACAGTGAATGTTGAGAAAGAACTATCATAAATTATTTAACGATTAACTTCTTTTTGTGTTTTTTTCATTGTTTCTTTTTGTTTATTTATTTTAAATCATAACTTTGTTAGTATTTGTAGTAAATATTGATAATTTTGGAGTAAAAGCGACTACAATTATACAGTTCACAATAATACAATTTGCACACGGGAAAAAATAATCTAACTTTTTACTTAAAAGATAATCTATCTTTTTATTTTTATTTTTTTTATTTTTTTATATACTTTTTTAAAATGCAGTCTAAACAAACTCTTAGCGATTTTCCAAAAATTAGTTTAAACCTTAAAAATTCGGCATTAAGTGCTGTTAAGGCGTTGCATGTTGTCGCGTACGGGGATAAAGGGTTGCCACGACAAACTAGGAAGAATTTGCGGAATTTTACAAATTTTGCGTGGGATAAAGAATCCCAGCAATATTCCACAAAAATAGACGACATTAAAAACAAACTAAGTATGCCTAACTTAGTAGCAGTTTGCAGTGTTTTAGATCTGAACTACACTGGTTCAGAAGACGACGTGATTGAACGTATTTGTTCATTTTTGAACGACTTCAATCTTGAAGACGAGAATGACGATGAAGACGAAGACGCTAGCGATGATGACGGTGATAAAGACGTTTATCACAAGGAAAACGGTAAAGACGTTACCGAAGACGATCGCTATAATGAAGATAACGACGCAAATAGTGATAAAGACGCTTATCACGAGGAAGAAGGTAAAGACGTTACCGACGACGATAATAATAATGACGATATGGATGATGAAAGGACGACGGATTTATTTACGAGGAATAGATCAAAATCAAACAAAATGACAAGAGGTAGACTGAATGAGAGGACAGTATAAGAAATTTCGACGGAAAAGACGATTATCCCATAGGAAAATGGATCGCTGATTTTGAAGAAATTTCTAATCTGATGGGATGGAATGATTTGCAAATGCTAATTTTTGCTAAACGATCTCTAAAAGGAATAGCTAAACTGTATATACAGTCAGAGAAATGAGTTAATAGCTGGAAGCTCTTGAAGAAGAGACTGACAACAGAGCTTGAGAACAAAATAAGTAGTGCCGAAATACACAAAATGCTGATGAATAGAAAGAAGAAACAAGGTGAAAGCGTACAGGAGTATGTACTAAAAATGAGAGAAATCGGTAGCAGAGGAAACATCGAAAATGAAGTCATAACGCAGTATATAATTGAGGGAATTGAATGGTGGGCTACAACAACGTTGTAAGCGACAGATTGGGTCAAAGTGAGGTTTTAATGCAATATTATTGTATATCCAATGACCAATGCGAGCATCTTTCAATCAGGCTAAAAACATTTTACCTTCCCCGAGTTTTTCGTACCGCAATATTGGTATCCGTATTGTCATAAATGACTTGTCAATAAGTTTTTTCCATCTCCTGCATAATCTTAATTCTGTCGCTTACAACATTGTTGTAGCCCACCATTCAATTATGGACGACCCTGCTAATAAAGTAATACTTTATGGTGCCAAAAATTTCAATGATTTTAAAGAGAAGATTAAACTGTACGAGTTGATGAAAAAACAGACGACGCAAAAATCAGTTAAAACCGAGACGCATAAAAAGACGTGGACGAGCGAGGAAGTAAGACGAGATGAAAGAAGAGCGCCTCAAAGTAGGAATAAAAAGGAATAAAAATGTTTCAATTGTGGAATTCAGGGACACAGATCGACGGATTGTCCTGACAAAGCCAAGGGAGTGAAATGTTTTCAATGCCTTCAGTTTGGACACAAGTCTTTTCGATGCAATAAGAAAGAAGAGAAAGCATCAACTTCTGGACATGTAAATATTATCGACGTTGTACATAAAAACTCTTTGACATTGAAGTGTGGAAAAATATTACTACGTGCATTATTTGACACAGGAAGTGATAGCAGCGGAGTAAGAGAGGATATTTTCAAAAAACATTATGATGGTATGATTCTGTCACAAAACGTATTAGATTTAAGCGGATTAGGAGGTATGAGAGTTAAAACTTTAGGTTCATTTAATAAGATGGTAGAAATTCAAGGAGAAGATTTTAATATTTTATTTCATGTTATTCCAAAAGGAGCACTAGACGTTGAAATTATTCTCGGAAACAATATACTGAAACAAGCAGAAGTTACGATAACCGAAGACGGAATAATTTTTTGTAAAAAGGAAGTAGATAATTTTGTAAGGAGAATTACAACGGACGAGACGACAGACAATGACCTACAGCTGAACCATATAAAAGATCAAAATATTAGGACGGAAATAAAAGAATTAGTCGAAAAGTACGAACCTTACAAGACAAAGGCTACGGATATCAAGATGAAAATAATCTTAAGTAGTGAGGAACCGATACATCAACGACCAAGGAGACTGTCAATACCGGAAAAGCAGGAAGTGGGCAAGCGAATTGAGGAATGGATAGAGAAAAAAATAATTAGACCTAGTACATCTGATTTTGCAAGTCCAATCGTGCTTGTCAAAAAGAAAGATGGACAGACGAGAATTTTCGGTGATTATCGAAAACTTAACCGTAATATAATTAAAGAAAGATTTCCGTTACCTTTAATAGAAGACGTATTGGATCGGTTACAGGGTGCAAAGTATTTTAGTACAATGGATCTAAAAAATGGATTTTTTCATGTACCCATAGAGGAAGATAGCATTAAATATACAGGATTTGTCGCACCAGATGGGCAATACGAATTTTTGAAGTGTCCGTTCACATTGTGTAATAGTCCTGCGGTGTTTCAAAGATTTATTAGTCACATATTTAGAGAACTGACGGCCAAAAACATAGCTATGTATTATATGGACGATATAATAGTGCTAAGTAAATCTGAAAAGGAAGGAGTCGAACATTTAAAGCAAGTACTCGAAGTGGCTAGGGACTATGGCTTAGAGATAAAGAAAAAAAAGTGCCAATTCTTGCAGAAAAAGGTTAGTTTTTTAGGATATATTATCGAGGACGGCAAAATTCAGCCTTCAGATGAAAAAACAATTGCCATAAAGAAGTTCCACGAACCAAAGAATTTTAAGCAGATTCAGTCGTGTTTAGGCCTGACCGGATATTTTCGCAAGTTTGTACCGTCATACGCTACGATAGCTAAACCATTAAATGATCTACTCAGAAAAGATCAAACATTTGATTTTGGAGCAAAAGAAAGACTAGCATTTTTAAAACCTAAAGAATTGCTTGTTAATCAACCTGTATTAGAGATTTATCACCAAGAGAGAGAAACAGAATTGCATACAGACGCCAGTAGTTATGGATATGGAGCATGTCTTTTACAAAGATCGGAAATCGATAATAAACTTCACCCAGTTTATTACATGAGCAAGAAAACAACTCCAGCCCAGGAAAAATATACGAGTTATGAGCTAGAAGTGTTAGCTATAATTCAAGCGGTGAAAAAATTTCGCGTTTATCTACTCAGACTCAAATTTAAAATAATTACAGATTGCTCCGCCTTTACGAAGACGATGAGTAAAAAGGATTTAACTACCAGAGTTGCTAGGTGGGCATTACTACTGGAAGATTATCGATACGAGTTGGAACACAGAAAGGGAACAAGGATGGCTCATGTGGACGCGTTAAGTCGATATCCGATGGTAATGGTAATAAATGAGACGGCAGTATTACACGAACCAGGATTCATTGAAAGGATAATAAATGCTCAAGAAGCTGATGATCACATTCAAGCAATAAAGAAAATATTAGCTACGGAATCATACGAGGGCTTCTTTATAAAAAACAATATTTTGTTTAAATACGAAGACGGCAAGGAAGTGTTAGTCATTCCGAAAAGAATGCAAACAGAAGTAATTAGAAACTTACATGAGGTAGGACATTTTGCTGTAACAAAAACACAAGATTTAATTCGAAGAGAATGTTACATTCCAAATCTTAGAGAAAAAATCGAGCACTGTATAAGGAATTGCGTTAAATGTATACTTGGAAGCAAGAAAGAAGGCAAAAAGGAGGGTTTGTTACATCCGATAGTAAAAATCGATGGGCCTTTACAAATGGTAGGGGAGCAAAGTATGCTAAATGTGCAGTCACTCGAGGGCTTTGGGGACCTATTGGGTTGTGAAGAGTAGGTCCTAAAACCAAAAAAAGTTAAGTAAAGTTTTCCATTTTAGTGGGCGCTTGCCATTTTTTAATTTAATTTTCCATTTCCAACAATCGTTTTTTTCCGATTATAACGCCATCTATCCATAATTCGAAAAAATGTTTCGAATCAAAGTTACTTATTTTTAC
Source organism: Diabrotica virgifera virgifera (assembly GCF_917563875.1). Taxonomy (NCBI): domain Eukaryota; kingdom Metazoa; phylum Arthropoda; class Insecta; order Coleoptera; family Chrysomelidae; genus Diabrotica; species Diabrotica virgifera. The sequence continues at coordinate 77,640,733 of NC_065448.1, forward strand.
GTAAGGAATACAAATCTGCAATAAAAAAATGAGGGCTCCTATTTAAGATTTTAAAGTAACCCCCCACCCCACATCCATGGGGGGTCGTGTTTGGTACCATTCGATAGATTTTTCAAAAATATTGAATAAGTGTATTTTACAGTTTTTCGATCTGATGTTCATTTCGCGAAATATCGCGGGATTCGTATTTAAAATATTAAATTTACCCCCCACCCCTCTCCGTGGGAAGTCGTGTTTGGTATCATTCGATAGATTTTTAAAAAATATTGGGCACATATTTTTCAGTTTTTCGATCTGTCATTCATTTCGCGAAATATTCGCTTTTTTCTTGTGAAACTTTGGGACTCACCCATTTCCTTACGCCAGGCTCAAATCGTCAGATTTTTGAAATATACACTCTTTTGCATGTACTTAACTTACCTTATCTTAATCTGACAATTTCGAGTTTTTTTAAGGATAGATTTTTTTTTTCGGGCCCCCCTTAACGAACTCCCCTGTGTTAAGAGCCAATATATGGTAGAGGTACATCTGCAGGGTACCAGGTTTCTCCCATATGCTAATCTGACGCGCTCGAGTAACTGCAAAAATCCCCGCTTGGGCTCCCCTACCAAAACGTTTCATGTTGACCATTTAGGACCCTTAGCTACGACTAACAAAAACTATAATCACATTCTGGTGATTATTGACGATTTTTCGAAATTCGCATGGTTTTACCCTACAAAATCAACGAAGTCGAAAGAAGTTATAGAATGCATGAAGAGACATCAAAAGGATTTTGGAAATCCGCTCCGTATAATATCTGACAGAGGTACCGCATTTACGGCGAAGGAATTCGAAGAGTATTGCGAAAGTGAACATATAAAACATGTAAAAATTACAACAGGCGTACCAAGAGGCAATGGACAAGTAGAACGCATCAATAGAACGTTAATCCCAGTATTAACTAAACTCAGTCTAGAGGAACCGACGAAGTGGTATAAACACATTCATAAATCACAACAGTTCTTTAATGCAACTTATCAAAGAAGCATAAATTCGACGCCGTTTGAAGTACTGTTCGGAACGAAGATGAAGAACAAAGAAGATCTGAGGATGAAGATCATAGAACAGGAGATAATTAAACAATTTGATGAAGATAGAGAGATGCTGAGAAACGACAGTCGACGTCAGTTAGTCAAAATTCAAGAGGAAAATAGACGCAGATATGATCTACGAAGAAAAAGGCCGAGGATGTATAAAAAGGTTGACTTAGTGGCAATCAAGAGAACACAGTTTGGTGGAGGACTCAAACTGCTGAAGAAATATTTTGGACCGTACGTGGTAGTACAAGTGAATCCAAATGACAGGTACGAGGTAAAGAAATCTGGATACCATGATGGACCTCAGAGCACTTCAACGTGTGCAGAGTACATGAAGCCGTGGATAGATAACTACATGGAATCCGAGTCGGATTCCGAACAGGATGGCCGAATGTAGGATTGTAAATAGTTTACCTTATATTTTGAGTTCCCCTGTATATCATTTTTCTTAATTATTAGTACGAGAACGGGATAAGGGTCTCACATATGGACGTTGGCACAGATGTGCAGAACGAATTGGGGATTACGGCGACGGTAGCGGACTACTTTTAATTTTTGTAGTTTTGGGTTATTGGAAGATGTCGGTATATGCTTTGAACCAATTTTAATTGGGTTGTTTCACAGGAAAAAGGAGATTAGCTTAAGACGGTTTGTTTTAGCGTAGGGAAAGAGAACGAATACATTCAGTCGATTATAACATCACAGCGACGACAGACGCGCTCTTAGATACTTAGAAAAGACGAATTAAGACGGGTATTATATTGATTAGACGCAAATTAGCTATAAATACATTTCGTTTTTGTAAGAATAAGAACACGTAAGATTTTGGTCGCAATTACACACTTTTACATTTCGTCAATTTAATAGTATAAAATAATTTAGTCATCTATTTTATTAATTAAAACTGTTAAACATCAAACGGACTTTTATTACGATTGTCTTTAAACAAAACCTACAATACTAATTCACGAAAAGAATGTCAAAAAGAGATGGAAAAAGTAATTCGACAGTCTATTAAATGAAGAATTTTTGTAGAAATCCAGTTGAGTTAACTGAGACAGAAACAGCAATAGTTAACCAAATAACAAATGAGAAAGTGGTTCAAGCACTTCCAAAAATAAAGAAAAGAAAAGCAGTTGGACCGGCGATATTCCTGTAGAAGTGTGGAGAGCATTAGAAGAGACAGGAGCAAGTTGGCTAACAGGTTTATTTAATAGAATTATGCAAGTTGAATAAATGCCAGACGAGTGGAGAAGCAGTATATTAGTACTTGTTTACAAAAAAACAAGGGAGATATACAACAATGCATAAACCTCCTGGGCCATAAAACTACTTAGTCACACCATGAAAATATCGGAAAGAGTAATTGATAGATGGTTACATGAAGAAACCAAAATATCCAATAATCAATTCGGCTTTATGCAGGGCAGATCAACCAGATGCAATTTTCATTATAAGGCAGTTAATGGAAAAATACATGAATAAAGAAATAAAAGCCCATATGGTCTTCACTGATATAGGAAGGATATAGAGGAACCATATATTGTCTTCATTGATCTTGAGAGAGCATATAATAGAGTTCCTCGAGCGATTCTATGGTGGGCACTAAACAAGAAAGGAGTTCATGGTGAATATGTAAAGATTTTGACAGATATGTACTTATGAGGGAGTAACAATTAGTGTTAGGTCAGGTGTGCGAGAGACTGATAAATTTCATGTGAAAGTAGTATTGCACCAAGGTTTGGTGCTTAGTCCTTATTTATTCTTATTAGTTTTAGATCAGATAACAACGAAACTACAGGGTAACATTCCCTGGTGCTTAATGTATGCTGATGATGTTGTGTGAAATAGATGAAGGAGATTTAGAACAAAAACGGACATAGTGGAAACAAGCTCTTTAGGAAAAAGGTTTAAAACTTAGTAGGACAAAGACAGAGTATTTGGAATGTTCATTTAAAGTGGAGTTACTACAAATAAAATGATATCGCAAATATTGCAAATAAAATGAATAAAATGATATAAATGATGATGAACAAGTTGCTGATATGAGCACATTGTGTAAATGTTAGGGTATAGAAAGTCTAAGTAATGCTCACAATCTTATTGAAGGTTTTTATTTAAACAGTTTTCGGGTGACCGGTTTCGGCGTTTACAGTTTATACGCCATCATCAGGCCCATTAGAAACTGAACAAGACAACAGTACAAGAAAAAAAAATACAGTGTACAATATGATGTTAAATTGTAACATTGGGCCCAAGTGTCTTCCTTGATTTCAAACTCGAATGAAAATCCAAATATGTGACTTTGTTGCCTAGGTGTTCAGATATTACTCTCACAAATCAAAAATGTGAATGAGAGAAGTCAAAGTAGCTTATTTTAATGCAATGCAATAAAAAACAAAAAATATGACAAAAACAAAGTTGGTTATTAACTGCACAGACGAAAAGAGACTAACAAAACATATATCACTATGTAAATTAACTACATTTGTATTGCCAATTGTGTGTGATTAAAGGGCAAATCCTTTTAATCAGGTCTAGGAAAAATTATTAAAATAATTCAGTAAAATCATTTTATATAAAAGACAATTGGCAATTGGCAGTGTACATTGTACACTGTATTTTTCTTGTACTGATATCTTGTTCAGTTTATAAAGGGCCTGATAATGGTGTATAAACTGTAAACGCCGAAACCAGTGTAAACTGTAAACGAAAAACCTTCAATAAGATTGTGAGCATTAGACTTTCTAACCCTAACATTTTTTGATATAAATGAGTTTTAAATACTTGGGATTGGCATTACAGAGTAATGGGGAAATCGATAGGGATGCACGTAATATTGCCAATTGTGTGTGATTAAAGGGCAAATCCTTTTAATCAGGTCTAGGAAAAATTATTAAAATAATTCAGTAAAATCATTTTATATAAAAGACAATTGGCAATTGGCAGTGTACATTGTACACTGTATTTTTCTTGTACTGATATCTTGTTTAATTTCTAAAGGGCCTGATAATGGTGTATAAACTGTAAACGCCGAAACCAGTGTAAACTGTAAACGAAAAACCTTCAATAAGATTGTGAGCATTAGACTTTCTAACCCTAACATTTTTTGATATAAATGAGTTTTAAATACTTGGGATTGGCATTACAGAGTAATGGGGAAATCGATAGGGATGCATGCAATATAATTAGGGTCGGATGGATGAAATGGAAGGAAGCGAGTGGTGTAGTGTGAGAGATATAATCTTCAGAAAGCTGGAGAGAAAATTCTATAAAACGTACAGTCAGCTATGATATTATAATGGCAGTAAAAAAGAAAGAGGAACAGTAAATGCATGTGACAGAAATGAGAATGCTTAGATGGATTAGACGAGTAACAAAAAAGGATCAAATAAGGAATGAGTATATTAGGGGCCATGGATGAATTCCACATCCCTGATAAACTGATAAGATTGGTTAAGGCTACAATGCGTAAAGTTGTTTGCAAAGTCGAAATACAGGACGAACAATCACAGGTGTTTGACATGCGTGTTGGGTTGCGACGGGGAGATGCACTGGCGTGTCGCCTCTTCAACATAGCTCTGGAAAATGCGGTCAGAGATGCACAACTAGACAACAGAGGAAATATTTTTAATAAATCATCCCAAATTTTGGCATATGCAGATGACGTGGACCTAGTTGCCCACACAACACGCAAACTAGAAGAAATGTATACCACCTTCTCAAATGCCTCAAAAATATGGGCCTGAAAGTAAACGAGGAGAAAACTAAGATGTTGGCATCAACACCTAACAATAGAGCCTGAAACATCGGTCACCAATTCACTGTTGATAACTCTACCTTTGAAGTGGTAGACAAATTCACATACTTAGGCTCCCTAATCACCAAGGAGAACGTCATGATGGAAGAAATCAAGCGAAGGATAATCCTAGCGAACAAATGCTATTTTGGACTGAGTAGACATATGAAGGGCCACGGGAAAGAACGATCAGAGTCCATTTTTGGTCGAAATTTAAATATTCGCACCATATGTTAGCTTTTCGTAGAAAGAACCCAAGAATGGTTTCGTTTGTCCAATAACGATCACCGTACGTTATAATTAAAAATGTTTTATTTAATTTTCCTGAACCAAAGTATACGAACTAAAACTTTCAAATTGGATTTGTATAAAATGAACAAAATGTGACTCTGATCATTCTTTCCTGTGGCCCTTCATATGAGAAGCAGAAACTTAAGCCAAAAAACAAAAATAACCATATACAAAACCCTTATACAACCAGTCTTGACATATGGATCAGAGACATGGACCATCTCCAAGGGAGATGAAAACCTCCTGCTTATATTTGAACGAAGGATCCTGAGAGGAATATTCGGTGGCATGTGTGAAAATGGTAGATGTGTAGATGAGGATGGGAGAAAAATAGATGCAGCAAACTGGCAATGGTTGGCAATAGATAGGACTGATTGATGATGATATTAGGGGAAGTCTGGAGTGAGTCACCACCACCAATTGGTGGCAAAGTGAGGGAGCATAGGTTAAGTTGGTTTGGTTATGTTCGATGTTGAGACATTAATCACCCACTACAAAGAATTGCTGAACTGCGAGTTCCTGGAAGAAGCAGGACAGGAAGACCAAAGAAGACCTGGGTGGGAGACACTTAGGCAGAGCATGTCGATAAAGGGAAGTGATGTTGATATGACCTGAGATAGAAACTTATGGAAAAGCGCATTCAGTAAGCTGACCCCGCATAGGGATAATGGCTAAGAGAGTGATGATAAATATGGTACTGATCTGGCCGTTATTTACATGCAAGGGTTGAAGAGCACCTTTATAGAATAATGCTACTGTGCGCTTTTATTTAATACTCACATGAACAAATTCTCTAATATTTCGCTTTAATACCATAAGCTTTTGTTTATATTTCCCCGTCGGACGTTGGAAATTATTTCGCTGCATAAAATTGCTATTGTTAAAATTTGAGTTAGAATAATCATACTCCATTCTAAATAAGTTATCTTTTCAGTCACAACCCGTAAAAGTAATTATTGCTATATTGCAATAATAAACTTATTAAATTTATTAACACATTTGTAAACAAAAAAAAATATTATTCTCTTAATGTCAATTGTCTTGTCATTGTCACTAATTTAGTTTTTCTGTAGACAAGGAAACATCGTGAACTAATATATTAGATAAGGGTAGAAAGTGACTGCCTGTCAAAAATTATTGTTTGAGAAATGCTGTCTGGAAATGTAACTATCTTCAGAGGGATCTCGTTTGACGTTGACGTTTAATAAAATAAATAGGTTAGTAAAATAGTAAATAATGTCAAATAATTGAAACAAAACTAATCAACTAATGTAAAATGGTTATTTACGGTATTTATATTGTATCAAAGTCTGGGGGTTTAATTTTTAATTACGACAATGTTGTCCCAAAAATCGAATCGGAAAGAAAGTTTACTTACCCCTTAGATATCAAGTTACGTTCTGAAAACAAAAAAATTATTGTGGAATTTGGTCAAAAAGATGGGATTCAAGGTAGCATTTCAACTCTAGAGTACTAATATGATTTGAATATTCTTTAATACTAATACATTGTAAAATTTGCATTAATTAAAACACATTTTAAAAACTAAAATTTATATTCTCACAGTAGTTAATAAAATTACAGTATTTATATTAAGGTCTGCATAAATATTATTACCTTCTAAGAAAATAAGCATACTGGACAGCAGTTGTTGTGTAGTTTGTGTACACAAAAGTTTGATGTCATTCTTCTAAAGTCTAAAGGATGTCACTACATTGCACTATTAATTTGTATGAGACTTGATTCCAACATCTAACTGCAATTGCTGTCCAGCACAACGTCAGTTGCTAATAATTATACAAATTAATAGTAAAGTAAAGACGTCTGCCATGGTGACAACTGTAACTGCTGTCTGCAGTTATTGTCGGAATCGTACCTTTAGACAGCTAGGGCAGAAATAGCATACTGTCATATTTCTTTCCTTAGGATTATCTGGTTGAGGATCTGATTGTATATTACAATATTATTACTGCGATATTGTTAAAGAATAAGGCTATAACATGTTAAAACATCACTTAAATCCCAAACAGGTTTAGGAGATTAGAGACATTAAAAATGACCAATTTTTAACGTAGTGCATTAATTTCTTAGAGAAGTGTATTTGGAGAATGAATCGCAATGCATAACAATCTTTATGCTGTACCTAGACGGCGACGGCGTATGTTACTACTGTTAACACTAAAGCTTCATAATGTTTACGACTGGATACCTAATCTGCACACTTCCTCACAAAATTTATCTGACATTTATGCAACAACGTTTAAGGTATGATTCCGAAAGTGGCTGCAGACTGCAGACCCCAAACCGCAGACTGCAGCGACAGTGTCGTCTGCGGTCAGACCAATTCCGAGCAGAACTGCACTGCATCTACATAATAGCGACAACAGCATTATACGATGGGAATTTATAATAGTATAATATTAAAAGTCGTATAAGTATGATGTCAGACGCAATGAACAACGATGAATTAATAGGTTTGTTCTAGCACCAGTTTCAAACGGTTTGAAACCATCAGCGAATAGTGGACCAGCGCGAGTACAGGGGATAGCACTGGTGACTGTATTATGTTCTCCCACTGACCAACTGTTTGCTGACGGTTTTTTATTTATTTATTTATTCACGGGCAAGCCCTATTCCGATATATTCCGGTTTCTGACTAGTTTGACTGTTTGCTAGAACAAACCTATGTTATATCTTTTGATGGAAGAAGATGACGACAATCTTTTACTTTTGCATTATAAAAGAAAAAGGAAGTCAACTAGGTCTCTATTTAAAAATAGACAATTTGAAGGAAGCTTGCGTGGTAAATAACTGAATATTTTGCTACACAATTAATTAATTGCTCTTCTTATTCATTTGAAATACTCATTTTCACAAGAAATTCAATTCTTTTCACTTTTCAGTCAATTTGGAATCAGCAAAAATACGGATTGTCGCTCTGCGGTCGGCAACACTACTGGTTCTGGTGCAGTACTGCGATCTGCGGTGGCGACGTTCTGCGTGTGGCGGCAACAGTGCCGCTCTACTCGACATACAGCTCATAAGACACCATATGAACCAGTAGGTCTGTCGATGCAGTCTGCGGTTTGCAGTTTGCGGTCTTGTTCGGAATCGTCCCTTTACTCTAGTAGTAAAGAGAAAGCTACTGTGGAACCCAAGTTCGTGGATTTTCCTTGTTGAGAAATTTAGCAGAAAATATTTAGATGTCAAATATTTTACGAGTATTAGTATTCTAGGGTTAACTAACCATAATATCTGATTATTTATCGATTTATTTTAGTTGGCCATGTATTAAATTCAGTAAATGGTATACCAGTTACTGGACTACAAATGGATAATGGTGTTAATGCTTTAGAATTCATTGAGAAGGAAGAAAACTATCCTGTTACTCTACAATTCGCTAGACCTAAAATGACAACCAATGAAAAGATATTTTTAGCAAGTATGTTTTATCCTCTCTTTGCAATAGCCAGTCAACTCAGCCCAGAACAGAAGTCCTCTGGTATCGAAGTTCTTGAAGCTGACACATTCCGATTAAACTGTTTTCAAACCTTAACTGGTGTTAAACTAATGATTATCTCAGATAGAACTCAGACTGGAGTTGATGTTTTACTTAGACGAATATATGAATTATATGCAGATTATGCTCTAAAAAATCCCTTCTACTCTTTAGAGATGCCCATAAGATGTGAACTCTTTGATGTTAACTTAAAAAGTTTGTTAGAGCAAATAGAAAAAGGTGTAAATAATATATAAGTATAAACAATGTTTTTTTGTTTTTATTCCAAATAAGTATAGATTCTCTTAAAACAATTTTCCCAACTTTAACTTCCTCATCTGTAAAAACAAAGACATTTTTTATTATAATAAATATAATATATTTAACATGAAGAAAAGTATCCATATTTCTCAAATGTGGTGTCGAGGTAACGAAGTACAAAAAACTAGAAGAAGTACGACAAAAATTTAATAATAATATATTTAATTTTATAATTTTTTTAAGCATTTTTTATGAATATCTATTTACTTATGAAGCAGCAAAGCCCAATTACAATTTATTTAAATTTTTACATTACAATTACAGAACATGAGTATTAATAACAATCAAATTAAATAACAATCACAGAATATGGGTAATATTTATTTGTTTATTAAGCTCAACAGGCCATGTAGGCCTATAGGGCTAAAATGTTTACATTTTTGATCACATGTTATTTTAGTCTTATAAATTTTATTTAATTACACTTCAGTCTTTTTATACACTCCTTCACTACCTCCCTCCATCTCCTTCTGTCCAATGCAAATAGTTCCTTCCATCTCTCAATGTTACTTTTCTTCAGGTCTTCGTACACACTGTCCTTCCATCTTTTCCTTGCCTGCCTTTCCTTCTCTTTTGTATTGGTCTTCGTGAGAGTACCATTTTTGGCATTCTTTTACTTCCCATTCTCTCGATGTGCCCCAAATATCGTATTCTCTGTGCTTTGATCATCGTCGTGATCGTTGGCTGTTAGGTATATAGTTCTTCCAATTATTTATTGGTTCTTCTTCGACACTGACCTTCTATTTTCACACCTCCATATATTGCTCTTTGCATTTTTCTCTCCCATCTTTCTGAAATGTCTGTTTCTGATTTTTTCAGCACCCATGTTTCACATGCGTATGTTACTGTAAGTCTGATAATAGTCTTATAAATTCTGATTTTTGTTTTTCTTGATACTTATTTGGATTTCATTAATGTGCGTAATCCTCCATACTTTTTATTTCCTTAGCTACTCTTGCCTTTATCTCCCCTTCCTCATGACCATTTTAATCTATTTTGGCTCCTAGATAATTAATTTCTCAGGCTGTTTTGAACGAGTATATTTTTTCTCCATCTATTTGTACTATGTTATTTTCATTTTTTTTATCTCTCCCATTATCATATACTTTGGATTTTCTTCTATTATTTTAAGTCCCAATTTTTTGGCTTCTGTTATTATGTTTTTCATTAACTTTTGTAGTTCTTTCTTGTTTGTTGCTAATAGTGTTAGATAATCTGCAAATGGTGGCCGTTTTTAAATATTGTTTCTTGCATGTTTATTCCGCTTTTCCTGATTATTCCTTCCAATGTTAGATTGAATGTAGTTGTTGATAGAGGAGAGGGTCTCCTTGTCGTAATCCTTCCATTCAGATTAAACTCTTTTCAAACCTTGACTGGTGTTAAACTAATGATTATCTCAAATAGAACTCATACTGGAGTTGATGTTTTACTCAGACGAATATATGAGTTATATGCAGATTATGCTCTAAACTCTAAAGGATCCCTTCTACTCTTTGGAGATGCCCATAAAATTTGAACGTTTGATGTTAACTTAAAAAGTTTGTCAGAGCAAATAGAAAAAGGTGTAAATAATATATAAGTAAAAACAATGTTTTTTATTTTTATTCCAAATAATATCTCGGAAACGGCTTGGACGATTGTTATAGGTTTTGGTAGGTAAGGGTCTTCTACTGCGGCCGATATTGTAGTCGTAATTACATTGTGGTCAGATCCGTTTTTCTGGAAATCTAATGACCTTTCTTATTTCAAATGGAACACCCTGTACATTTTTTGAGTTTTGAAGTCCCTAAGCAATACTGATTATTCTTAATGTAATATTCCCTATACCTCATTTATTTTTTAAAATAATTATAAACAAATTATAAAAAACTTTTTTTAGCCCAAGCAGACATTATTTTATATTCTTTGGATCATTGGGAACAAAAAAGGTGTTTTGTAATTTTTCTCTAAAGTTATTCGTTTTCGAGTTATAAACAATTTAAAACTGAAAAAAGCGAAACATGACAATATTCAAGTTTCAAAAACACAAGTCAAAAATATAATTTTTGAAATTACGAAGTGTGTATAATATTCAAGTTCAATCCTTCTTCTATCAGCTCCCTATAAGAATTTTTGGCATGTTTTATTCCAAAAAATTTTTTTTAATTGTAATTTTAATGAAGCGCTTATGATAGGACGGGCGATCGGACTGCAATAATAACTAAAAAAAAATGTAGGTAGGTACTATGTGATTTTAAAAAATAATATTTTTTACTTGTGTTTTTGAGCCTTGAAAATCGACATTTTTTGATTTTTTTTTCAGTTTTAAATTGTTTATAACTTGAAAACGATTAACTTTAGAGAAAAATTCCAAAAATTTTTTTTTTATTCCCAATGATCCAAAGAACCTAAAATAATGTCTGCCTGGGCCGAAAAAAAAAATGATTTTTATAATTTGTTTATAAAATTTGTTAAAAATAAATGTAGCAATAACTCCGAAATTACGGCATTTAGGTATAGGGAATATTACATGAAAAATCAGTATTTCTTAAGGATTTCAAAACGCAAAAATATACAGGGTGTTCTATTTGAAATAAGAAAGTTCATTAGATTTCCAGAAAAAGGGAAGATCTTGACAACAATGTATTTACGACTATAATACCGGTCGCATTAGAAGACACTTACATAAGGTTAGTAAATATTCTGTCTATGAACCTTGACCCCCTACCTATGAACCTTGACCCTTACCCACAAAAATCTATAAAAATCGTCCAAGCTGTTTCCGATATAATTAAGGGTTTCCATACATAAAATTCACTCGCATATAATTATAGTTTTGTAAGCATTTTTTGTTAATATCTATTTATTTATGAAACGGCAAACACCAAATAATATTTAGGATATTAAGAATACCTACCTGCATCATTGTAGTTGCCCAAGGCCCAAGGGCGCCCATATAAAAATTTTTAGGGGGGAGCCAAACGTGAAGATGTTGCACATTGCATTTTGTATATTTTGGATAACAATATATACAGTAGACTCTCTCTATAACGAGGTACATTAGGTGGTCCCATGAAATTCCTATTGAACTATAACGCTCTATAAAGAGGCATATTTGGTTATAACGAGGAAAATTAAAATCGAAAAATACGTGTCTTTACCTGTTTTTAGCGTTGTAATGGTCATAAATAAATAAATGCCCCAACTGCCTGTACATAGAAATGCCCAACATCTGTCTTATTATCGAGGCTAGTGCTGTAATAAACTCGGCCGCCTGTAATAAACTTCTGCCTGTTTATCGACCGATATTGAATATTATAGGAAATTTACAATTTATGACAGCGAAGTCTCATTGTTCACTGTTCAGGTTGACCATCATCATCATCATTTGGCTCTACAACTCTATGTGAGTCTTGGCCGCGTTTACTATTTCCCTCCATTGTTGTCGGTCCTGACCAGCTATTTCCCATTGCTGTACTCCCATTTTGCGTAGGTCACTGGCTACTGCGTCTTTCCATCTCTTTCTTGATCGACCAACTGACCTTTTGCCATCGGGCCTTTCCCAGAATGTGGCGTTCAGAAGTCTTTCGTCACTCGATCTTAGCATGTGACCCGCCCATCGTATTCGGTTTGCTTTAATGTAGCGTACTATGTTTTCATCTCCATATATTGTCTGGAGTTCATCATTGTGTCTTCCTCTCCATTCTCCTGTAGTCTCTTCTCTGCAAGGCCCATAGATAGTCCGCAGTGTCTTTCTTTCTAGTACCAGTAATTTTGTCGTTTCCCACTGGTTCAGAGTCCATGTTTCGCTTCCATACGTTATTGTGGGACGAATTATTGTCTTATATACTCTTGTTTTTGCTGGTATTGAGAGTATTTTTAATTTAAGAAGGGTCATTAATGAGTAACATGCCCTGTTTCCTGCAATGATCCTGGCTGCCACGTCCTTTTCATATTTATTTTCAGATGTTATGATCGCTCCCAGGTACTTAAATTCTTTGACGACTTCAAAGTTGTATTCATTAATTGTTACGTTTTGTCTAACCCTTGGTCTTGATGGGTTCTTCGTAACCACCATGTACTTGGTCTTGTCCTCGTTGACCTTAAGACCAACTGGCTCCGTTCTCGAATATGCTGAAAACTTCTTTTGCATCTCTGGTGGATTGTGTAATTGTGTCCACGTGCGCCGCAAAGGCCAATAGTATTTTTGATCCTTGGGCGGCAAATCCGTTTGTCAGTTGTGGCTGAGCTTTTCTTACTGCATGTTCTAGTGCGAAGTTAAACAGCAGGGGGGCGAGAGGATCTCCTTGTCTAAGCCCGGTGTCAATGAGGAATTCCTCCGACGCGGTGCTGCCAATTCTGATTTGTGCGTTGACCATCGACACCTAATAAACTACGTAAGAGGCATCAAAACATTTCCATATTATTGTTGATATAACGAGATAATTAGTCCACCATTTCAGTTCTCGTTATAGAGGGAGTCTACTGTAGTTTAAACCACCTAAAAAACCTAGTTTGAAACCTATTGTGAGAAATTATTCATACATTTAAATACTAGACCAAGTTTTTAAATGGAAATGTCATGGGTACCACAAAAAATGAAAGACGCGATTTAAGTTTTTTCCTATTGATATTCACAAGTTCTTAATCCCACTATCCAATTGCCCAATAATGTTTTTCTTTTTCATTTCGATCGAATCACAAAAACTGTTGGCCTTGCTTGTAGATTCTAGATGCCAACTACTCTTTTCATGTGATCGGGCATCTTAAAAATGTTTGTAGTCTTGATGAGCTTTTATTATAAAAGAACCAAATGCGCCTCTCTTAAAAACCGGTTTGAAAAGAATACAATGCTTGCAAAGCCCTGCCTTCAACTTTGGCGAGTAGACTAACCATGAGTATGTGTCGAACCAATTTTTTACTTTAAAATCTTAAAAAGTAGCCCCCTTTATTTTTGCAGATTTAGAATCCTTATGAAAAATAAGTCACATATATTCCAAACATTTTTAGAATCGTTAATAGATGGCTCAAATAAATCGCATTTTCCGATTATAGCGCCATCCGTCAACAATTCTAAAAAAAGGTTAGAATAAATGTTACTTATTTTTTGAGGAGGAAACTCAATCTGCAATAAAAACGGGGGTTGCTATTTAAGAATTTTATCTCCAGAGTGTGGAATGAAAAATCGGGTTTGGTGTCATTCTATAGATTTTTGAAAAATGTTAAACACGTGTTTTTTAGTTTTTCATTTGGAAGTATGGAAGTTCCATTTAAGATTTTAAAGTTACCCCCCGCTCCACAGCCAAGGGTTGGAGTGGGGGGACTTGTTTAGTGTCATTGCATAGATTTTTGAGAAATATGTAACACATATTTTTCAGTTTTTGGATCCGATGTTCATTTCGCGAATTATTCGACCTTTCCGCTACTTTTGGGACACCCTGTATATAACACTCATTCATCATTCAAGATCACCTGTTTTTCATTTAAATAAAATTGTTCTGTTCATCATAATGTACACTTAAAAAATAATCTACTTACTAAAAAATACTTTTACAAACTAAAATTTGACTAACTATGTTCAATAAATTTTAAAAATTATTTTTCAATATGAATTTATTTTAAAATATAAAATATAATTACTTAAATACCTAATGGTGCTTATGAAGAGGGTTCTATTCGGTGTACACAAAACTTAATATAATCACTTCACAGATTTTACACTTTATAGTGCCATTTCTCACAGACAAATGGCTCATAGTGATTATCGGTCAGAGATCGGATTTCTTGCTGATATGATTTTATAAATGAGTCATTTAATTTGTAATTTTGGGTGTCGATTACAGTATATATTATGTTCCCACGTTTCTAATCTATTTCAATGTTTTCGTTAATAGCATACCGTGACTGTGCGAAATGTGTATTATGTACATTCCATATAGACCGCTGTCGCACACACAGATTTTCTGTTAAACTATTAATTACCTAGGTACAATAACAATCAAGAAATTCACCAGCAGGAAAACTAGAACGGGTCGGCCTTAGGGGGGCAGCTTCGACCCGCAACTTTTCCAAAGACCCTCTCATACTAATAGCTTCTTTGAAATGTCGTGAAGATAGTATATATGTGGATGGAGAAATAAATGGTAAAAAGTATACATTGTTGGTGGATACCGGAGCGACCAGGACCATTATACGACCGTCAGTTTTAAACAGCCGTAAGAAACTCTTACCAACGAGGTTGCGACTGCGGACTGCCACAGGCAGTGCCGGTGCTAGGCTATAAGGCGCCTGCCTGCAACACTAGCATAGGCGCCCTTCGGTTTTTTAAATCGATATTTTGTATAGCACCAGCAGAACAAAAAGCTCAGTTTGGCGCCCCCTGAACAGGGGCGCCCGCCTGCAGTGCATCCCTTGCAGGCCCGTTATCGCCGGCCCTGGCCACAGGTGAAAACGCCAACACCCATGGAGAAATCCAGATACAATTAGGGATTGGAGCAGAAAAGTTCGTCCATACTGTCATAGTTGCAGACATCGAAGAAGATGTTATATTAGGAATGGACGTAATGAATTTGCATGGATTTCAATTGGATTTTAAGAATAGGGTAATCAAATTTGGCAACGAGGAGGTATTTCTTCATCCACATGATGACAGAACTGTGCTAGCAGCCATTAAAGAAGATACAGTTGTGCCTGCGAGGAGTGAAACGATCATCGTAGCGCGGCTACAGGGAATTGTAGAAGAAGGAACACCTGTTATGATGGAGCCATGGAACCACGACGAGGAGGTTGGCCGAGGAATCATAATTGGAAAGGAATTGGTTACTTCTGCTAAAGAAATTCCCGTGAGATTGATTAATGTCAATGACTACCCAGTGACCATCAAGAAGGAGACAAAAGTAGGAACTTGTGTACCCGTGACGTCCATAATCCGGCAGACGACAACATCAGATAATTCCAACGACAAGTTCGACCAAATGGTTGCAGTTGCAGGCCAATCTCTAAATCAAATGGAAAAAAGGAAATTAAGGGAATTTTTTAGGCAATATCGTGACATTCGTACCGAAAGGAGGAAAGACAGGTAGAACGACAGTTGTCAAACACAAAATTGACACTGGTACCGCTAGGCCAATTCGTCAAACTGCTCGACGATTACCACAGGCGAAGAGAGAGGAAGCTGAAAGGATTGTTCAAGAAATGAAGAAAGACGGGGTGATAGAAACTTCTACGAGCCCATGGGTCTCTCCTGTGGTCCTGGTCAAGAAGAAAGATGGAACTACGAGGTTCTGTGTGGACTACCGTTTGTTGAACAATGTTACCAAGAAAGATAGTTATCCTCTGCCTCGGATCGACGACACGTTGGACACATTAGCTGGAAGTAAATTGTTTTCTACGTTGGACTTGAAGTCTGGATATTGGCAGGTAGAAATGGATCCAGCCGACAAGGAGAAGATGGCCTTCACGACGGGATCTGGATTATGGGAATTCAACGTTATGCCGTTTGGACTCTGTAATGCTCCTGCGACATTTGAGAGGCTTATGGAAAATGTGTTGAGAGGGTTATCTTGGAAAACGTGCCTGGTGTATTTAGACGACATAATCGTTTTGGGGGAGACGTTTGAAGACCACCTGAAGAATTTAGAAGACGTTTTTAATCGACTTAAATCTGCCCAGTTAATGTTAAACCCCAAGAAATGCCAGCTATTTCAAAGTAAAGTCAATTATTTAGGTCATATAGTCAGCAAAGAAGGAGTGGCCGTGGATAAAGGAAAAATCGATTCCATTAAGGAATGGCCTGAACCAACTGATAAACATCAAGTGAGAAGTTTTCTGGGACTATGTACATACTACCGTAGATTCATTAAGAAGTTTGCAGATATTGCTAAGCCATTAACGCGACTTACAAAGGAAGCAAGGGATTATTGCTGGGATGGAGACTGCCAAACGGCCTTTGAAACATTGAAGAGGTATTTAATTACAGCGCCAATATTAGGGTATCCACTGCCAGAAGGAGAGTTCATCTTAGATACGGATGCAAGTAATGTGGGAATTGGAGGAGTGCTGTCGCAGATTCAAGGAGGACAGGAACGAGTCCTTGGATATTTTAGTAAAGTGCTTTCAAAACCTGAACGAAATTATTGCGTCACGAGAAGAGAACTTCTAGCAGTAGTAAAATCAGTGGAACACTTCTATCAATACCTCTACGGAAGAAAGTTTCTAATCCGAACCGACCATGCCGCCCTTAAATGGTTAATGCAGTTTAAGAATCCAGAGGGTCAGATAGCCAGATGGATTGAACGACTTCAAGAATATGATTTCAAGATCGAGCATCGGGCCGGAGTTAGCCACAGGAACGCTGATTCTCTACACCGAGAGAACAATTTCTTTTCTCCTAAAACACCGATTTCTTTGAGCAATATTTCTTAAAAGGTAACATATCTTATTAACTTAAACATACCGGTTCACATAAGTATAAAGAAACGAGTTTTTTAAACACACCTCAATAATTTCTTACAAATAATTTCTTCAATACTAAGAAATGCATTAATGGTTACATTTAATTTTCTTATCCTAAAGTTTTTATTTCTTAAATTGAAAACTACAAATATTTTGCAGTATAAGAAATATAATGTTAAGTTAATCCATATTTATATTTGTGAACAAGAAATTTTCTTGCAATCAAATAAATATTTTAAACCACAAGAAATAATTCTTCAGAAATACCCTCCCTAGTAACTGTGGTTATAAAATAAAAACTTTGTCATTAATGTCGAAATGTTACTTGCAAAGAGATTTTCTTCCACAAAAGAATTGCGCAGATTAACTATTTATGATTTAGTCGTCAGTGTTTGTCAAGATGGCGTGATATGTTCATGTTAATATAGATGGATGTTGGATTTATTGGTGTACTTTAAAAATTAACGGATATTTTGAAGGTACGTACATATATATAGGTATTAAATAAAAGTAAATTGAGTAATTTAAGATGTAATAATAATATTGTTGCGTATCCGAATGGTTAAAATAGAAACATAATAGTATCTTTATATGCTTTTTAGGTATAATGATGGACGACTCTGAAATAAAGGAGCTTATTATTCTAACTGGGAAATATGCCACAATTTAAAGCTGTGACAGAGTGATATAATATATAGCTTCAGAACAATATTAAGAAAGGAGTTATTAACCAACTGCGGGGCCTTCCAGAAATGGTAGAACTTCATACATGTAAGTACCTTTTTAAAAATGTGTATACTTATGCATCAACCTTAATAGGTTTCTTGAATGTATCGTCTTCTATAAAAATATACAATACAACGCTATATCAAACATGGCGGGTGCAACGCTGATGATTTTTTCTGTTAATTTATTTAAGATAAATAAATCAGTTAGTCTAAAAGAAATATATGTTTATGGTTAAGAAATGTTATTGCCGAAAACCGTGAATTAGTTAATATGTATTAAATGACTTAGATGTAAACTAATAATACTTTCCCGTAATAAAATGTCTTAATGATTAGGTATGCTGTCTCTTTTAGATTATAAAAATTAAGAAAATTACATATTATTATGTCTGCTTCAATGTTTTACATTGGTTGTATTTTCCCTCTTGTTTTAGCTAAACAATATTTATTGTGTGACTTAATATTATACAGATAAATAATTAATATTTCATTAACAAAAAGAAAAAAAATAAACAAAGATGTATAGGTTAAATAATGCCATGTTTGAACTAAATATGATTGATTATTATTAGTATTAATAGTTCTTATGTGGGGCCGAGTATTTGTTTTTTTTTGTATTTCCTAAATTTGTCAAAATAAATATCTATATCTTTATAAAAAAAAAATTATTAAAGTAAGTTTACTCTTTCTACATAATGATTTTGTTTTAGTGAATTGCTGATATACAAACTGCTATTAACAAAAGAAGGAAAATTTGAGGAAGTTGGATTTGCCTCTCCATCCCTTTATTGATGTGTAGAAGTCAGTGGTTTAAGAGTGGAGAAAATATTTGTATGTAATAATAACGTTTTATATCTTGTTTTATTAATAAATAATGATTTTACCTTAACACAATGATTTATTTCGCCGTATGTAATATCACTTTATTTTCAAGAAATATTAACTTAACTCTAAATATACGTTTATCTCTGCGAAATATATTTTTTAACATTAAATAAAGTAATTATTAATAGTAAAATAATAATATTCCTTACTAAGAAATATTATTGCTCAGAAAGAATAGTTTTCTAATGTGTAGAAAATATATTTTTGTGACTAATAAAATTAATTAACATCAAGTGTAATTTCTTTCTGATAAATGGATTTGAAGTTTGCCAGAAAGTGATAGTTCAATCATGTTTAAGATATATTTCTTTGGCTGTAGTAGAATTTATTTGAAATATTTTAGAAAATTATATCTTACATACAAAGATATATTTCTTAGGCAATATGCCAAGTCGATCTTTCTTAAATATTAGTAAAGTTTCTTTATGTCAAGAATTTTTTTCTCTCGGTGTATCTAGAAGACCGTGCCCAGCAGAGTGTTCCCATTGCAACAAAACGGAGTCAAAGGAAGCAGCAGTGCTAAGAACAACAGTGGTCAACGACGAGTGGACGCCTACCAAGATCAAGGAAGAACAAGAAAAAGATCCAGTTTTACAAAAGATTCGAAAATGGAAAGAAGAAAATCGTCGACCATCTTGGCAAGAAATATCAAGCCTAAGCTCAGTAGTTAAGACGTATTGGCCCAGTGGGACTCATTTATCTTGGAAGACAGCTTGCTTAAACGAGTAATAGAAAATGATGGTGGTTCAGTGAGGAGAAAACAGTTGGTGATTCCAAAAAGCAGAGTAGCCGAAGCACTTCGTCAGTTACACGACAGTCCATCAGGAGGGCATTTTGGTGTAAAGAAAACCCTTCAGAGAATTCGGGAACGATTTTATTAGATGAATAGTTCCGACGATGTGAAGGACTGGTGTAAGAAATGTACTACCTGTGCTACAAGTAACGGACCCTACCGGAAAAGAAAGGCTCCTATGAGACAGTACAATGTTGGAAGTCCGTTTGAAAGAATAGCTTTGGATATTGCCGGGCCATTTCCAGAAAGTGACAATGGGTCCAAATACATGTTGGTGGTAATGGATTACTTCACGAAGTGGGTTGAGATCTACGCAATTCCAGACCAGAAGGCCGCCACTATTGCAGATGTGCTAATCAAAGACTGTATCAGCCGATTCGGAGTACCTCTGGAGATCCATAGTGACCAAGGAAGGAACTTTAAGAGCGATCTATTTCAAGGAATCTGTGATAAACTAGGCATGAAGAAGACAAGAACCACGGCCTATCACCCGCAATCGGATGGAATGGTGGAGCGTATGAATAGGACAGTCGGCAAGTATTTGACAAAGATGGTGTCCAATCATCAACGAGACTGGGACCAGTACCTTGCGTTCTTCGCAATGGCCTATAGATCTGCTGTTAATGAATCAACTGGCCAAACACCAGCAAAAGTCCTATTTGGACGTGAGATGCGTCTACCCTGTGATCTAGAGTTTGGATGTCGACCTGGAGAAGATGTTGCTGGTGAGGATTACGTGAATGAATTACGAAGAAGAATGGACGATATACATGAGTTGGTCCGTTCTAATCTTCAGATCGCTAGCGACCGAATGAAGAAACGATACGATACCCAAGCCGAGAAGGGTTGTTTCAAGGAGAACGACAAAGTCTGGCTTTATAATCCAAAGAAGCGAACAGGTTGTTCTCCCAAGTTGCAGCAGTTCTGGGAAGGTCCGTACCTCATTGTCAAGAAAATTAATGACGTTATCTACCGAATAAGCAAGATTCCTAGGGGAAAGCCGATGATAGTCCACCATAACCGGTTGGCGCCGTACGAGGGAGACCACGACGTAGATGAAGAAGTGGAAGTAAACCAAGTTCGAGAAATACCTGACCTCACGTTTGAGGAGTTCATGGGGGCCTATGGAGGTACCGGTAAAGCGAGACATGGTGTTACCAATGAAGAAAAGCGAGATCTACTCGCACTTCCCGATGACTATTCACTGGCCCATACCATCCCGGCCAGTATCAAAGACGCACGAGGGTTGGCATCTGCCTTTCGAAGGAAGTTTGATCGAGTTGCAGAACTTCAATGCCAACTGCCAGCTCCTGGCAAAGCATTGAAACTCCAAGATGCATCACGTTACCTATTCTATCTGGTAACAAAAGACACTGTCCATGACCAACCTACCTACCAAGATGTATGGGATGCCTTAATTCAATTGAGAGAGCACGTGTTGGAGTCCGACGTGCAAAAGTTAGCCATGCCAAAGTTAGAATGCCGCCAACTAAACTGGAGAGTTGTCCGCAATATGGTGGAAGAAATCTTTAAAGACACCGATGTCCAGGTTTTAGTCTGTTGCAATCCGCATAGTTACTGGTGCGGAGCGAAGACCGTCCCTTGCCACTTTTATACAACTGGGAGTTGTAGAAGAGGGTCCAGTTGCAGATACCGGCATCCAGTTCGAGTTCCGCCAGGGTTCCAGGAGGAACCTTCTTTTAAGGAGGGGGCAATGTGACGTGATTTTGTCACGCGACTGTTTTCAGCTCCTTGCCTATTTATTTATTGTGAGAGGTTGTTTACATAATTTGATTTATGACCGAGACCTTTTTAACAGGTATATTAACCTCGATATTTCTTTCTAGAAAATGCTTATTTGATATTTGTGTAAATAACCCTTCGATTGTTGTTCTAGAATGGGATGGGCTCTTCCGTGATGGTCTTTCTTATTCTGGAATATTGTAATAAAATATATAAATAGGGGATTTGAAATTAGTGAGTCAGTTACTAATTTCGACGCGATGTTATATTGTTACGTTTTTGTGAACGGGCTTGAAATGTGTTTTTTAAAGTAGATAAATAAATATTTGCAAATGAATTAAATAAGTTAGTATGTAAGTGTAAAATAAATTAGATATATTATTGTAAAATTAAGTGTTAAATTGTAAGTATTATAAATTAAACAATTTCAAGTAAGTCTTTTATTTATTTAATAATAATTAAAAGTCAATTTGCGTAATAGTTCACAAATAAATAAATCAATACAGTAATAACCCAACAGTATCATGATAAAATGTATAAAAAAAACAAAAAAATTAAAGTTCTTATTGGGGTTCGAACCCGCTTATGTTTGCGTAGTTAGTATTGGAATTCATTCATCTTCTTATACTTCTACCCACGGAGACACCTGCATCATGTGGGAAGATCGACGAGCTAAACGGTTTAAACTTTTGACAGTTCTGAATTTAACCAAATTATTTTGATTTTTGTAGAATATTGAAACATTAAAATACAATAAAGCATCGAGTAAAAAACAATATATTAGGTGAATATTGGTAGACATTTTAATGGTAATCAAATTATGTAAATCAAAGCATTACATGCTATTTTGATAGGTTCATTTTAAATTTTCCAAGTAGGTAGGTACCTATGTAATTTTTATTAGGATAATGAAACATTTACAATTATTACGTACCTGTCGCTTTTAAAACTCTTTAAAAAGTCACTACAATTATAAACTTGCTTTTTTCTCTGAGATCACAACAATAAAAACTAATATACAGATTTGTTGATCCATAATCTCCAACAATTATTGACAGATGATTTTAACACCCAATACGATCCCGTATAACGTTTGAGCGACTAAGACTAATATACTGTCGGTGTGCGCATGTGCCAGGGAATGTAAAAATTCACCCTCGTGCCTAAAGAAGTATAACTTCAAAAATGTGTTTAACCAACAGAAGGGCATTAATATGTAGTCCATAGAAAGGAGACCATATTATACACGAGGTATATTCAAGATGGGGATGGACCAAGGCACAGTAGACGATTTTTAAAATAAATATTTGTGAAATCTTGGCTAGGTACATCCAATAAAACCAGGCATCTGGATAGCCTTAATAACAGCATTATCTATACAATGAGAAAGCTGTAAGTTTGTATCAAGGGTGACCCCCCAAGTCTTTAAAAAGGGAAATTCTTTCAAGAGTGTACTAGTGACCAATATTATAGTCAAAACAATATCATTTCTGGAACGGAATAAAGTCATGGGTATACGGTATACATCTAGTTGAATTAAGTTGCAAGCCATTTCGTTTACACCACTCTAGGAAGTTATTTAAATCATATTGCAGTTTGTCACAATTCTCGGGAGATTTAATTCTCCTTCAGATGCAAATCCGTTAGTGGTTGTTAGCGATCACATTTTCCATTAACTCTCTGTTTCTTGCAATATATATCAGAGATTGTGTGTCGTTAATCCCTGTCCATTGCGTTATGCAAATACGATGAACTCTATAAACATACATATAAAGCCACCAGAAGGTGAGGGGGAGGGTAGGTAATCAATGTAGCGTGTTCAATATAGAACACGCTAGTTTCTCCGCTTTGAATTGAGTGTAGGTATACTAATATAATATACGAAGCAAGTAGACTGTATTACTCTATTTCAAAGCAAGTAAAATAAAAAAAAATACATTAATTGTTAAAACCAAGAATTACTTAGGTAGGTACTTTACACAAATATAATGACAACCAAGACACAAAGAAACAATTCGTAGCTAGAAATGAAATAATGTAAAAATATCCTAATTTTACAGAAGACACAAAAAACAGTTAAATGAAAGTCATTTTACCTACATTATTTAAGTACATGCAAAACAGTGTATATTTTAAAAATCTGACGATTTGAACAAGGAGCAAGGAAATATGCGAATCACAAAGTGTCACAAAAAAGCGAATATTTCGCGAAATGAACGTCAGATCGAAAAACTAAAAAATACGTGGTCAATATTTTTCAATAATCTATCGAATGATACCAAACACGACCCCCGCGGAGAGGGGTGGGGAGTAAATTTTAAATACGAAGCCCGCTATATTTCGCGAAATGAACATCAGATCGAAAAACTGAAAAATACACGTATTTAATATTGCTGAAAAATCTATCAAATTACACCAAACACGACCCCCCACGGAGGTGGGGTGAGGGTTACTTTAAAATCTTAAATAGGAGCCCCCATTTTTTATTGCAGATTTGGATTCCTTGGGTAAAAACATGATATTATAAATAACAAGATAATATATTGCGCATGGAGTCATGACGTAACTGGAGACCCAAGTTCGTAATGGTTCGTAATGACCGAATGATTTCCGATTAGATTGAATTGCTCGCGGTTGTATAGTCCAGACTGTATGGTCGCCCCCGTTAGGTAAATTATTCCGATTGGATTTTTTTGCACAAACTTACTAAAAAAGAGTTCCTTATAACAAATCCACAGGGTGCCGGGAGGTGCCGCGGTCAGAAAATTGTTTAAACATTTTTTTTAAACAAATTCAAAACATTAATTTTTTCGATTCGTTCAATTTTCTTAGATTGTTTGGATCATTATAAGCAAATAATTACACTTTTATAAAAAAGAACTTTTTTATAATAAAACCTTTTTATTATTTATAGAAAAGAATATAAAATAATTTAACGATAAAGGATTTAACGATAACATGCTTAAAATTCCAAAAATTACACTCTAATAAAAAAGTACTTTTTATAATATCACGGTTTTGTTATTGTACATATAGGACACATGTTTGGAAAAAATAATTAACTTATAAAATATGAATTTTTAGTAGGTGTATTAATTGTTATTTCTAATTATGATTCCAAAAATTACACCAGTATAAAATAGTATTTTTTATAATACCACGGTTGTTTAAAATGGTATATATAATTTTAAGTATGTATATATACTTTTAATTATTTAAAAATGAATAACAATTTTCAATTTCGTTGCAAAACGAAAATACAGCCGAACCATATTCTAGTCCAATCAGAGAGTGCAGCAAGCACCTCTACCGGTTTCGAAACTTATTAGTCTCTCATCAGGAGGCACATATGCTGCTCTCCCCGACCAAAACAAAACCCCGGATTGCAACGAACGAAATGGCATAGATGCCTTAGCGGCAACTGCTAGCAAAAAGACTAAGTTTTCACTCTAATGGCATATAAAACAACATAATGCTATTCTACATCCCACCAGAATGAAAACAATGGGAACCTTCTCTGGTTACACCTTCGAGGCTTCTACAATTTGCAAGCCATACGGATACTGATACTAAGGAAGATGAAGGAATTCTACAATTTGCAATTCACGTCCCATCTGCTCAGCGCGTTAAAGTCCCAACGAGAATAGTTCCCTTCGTACTCCAATCAGAGTAAATGTAAATCAAAAATGAATAACCATTTTCAATTTCGTTGCAAAACGAAAATACAGCCGAACCAAATTCTAGTCCAATCAGAGAGTGCAGCAAGCACCTCTACCGGTTTCGAAACTTATTAGTCTCTCATCAGGAAGCACATAGGCTGCTCTCACTGATTCCCTCATCTTCCTTAGTCTCAGCATCCGTATGGCTTGCAAATTGTAGAAGCCTCGGAGGTGTAACCAGAGAAAGTTCCCATTGTTTTCATTCTGGTGGGATGTAGAATAGCATTATGTTGTTTTATATGCCATTAGAGTGAGTCTTTTTTTAATTATTTATTAAAACAATTTAAAAAAGATACGCAACAGCCGGTTTCCAACTGGGGACCTCTAGATCTGCAGTCTAATGCCACTGAGGGACCATCAATTTGTAGATATCAATTTATCAACGTACTTTAAAATATAATTGCATTAGTCACATTTTTAAAATAGTTTGGAATTTAAAAAAAATCGATTTATCCATACAGTGTAATTGGTCAGTGGGGTAAAGCTTTGTAGATCCGTTATAAGTAATAGATAGAGGAAAGGATGCAAATATGGGCTACCCATTTTATTTTTCTTTGTAAAAAAAGAATAAAAATTCTATTTTATTTCCAAAGGTGTGCAAGAATACCTACATTTAGTTACTTATAACCTGCCCAAAGTGCAAATCGATTAAAAATATACAACTGTTTTAAATGTATAAATAATGAAAAATTGTACTTTTGCGCCGTTTGAATAATGATCCTAAATATGGGCTACCCCGAAAAATGTGTCTTAAATTTGTGTGAAATGAGATAAATGCGTGACAAATATATTTTAATATCTAAAATACAAAAAATACATTAAATAACTCATAGGCTAAAACTATTTGCAAAAGTCACACACATATTCTTCTTTTTCGGCCCCAGCGCACTCGTTATGTGCCCACAAATGGAACAGAAGCACTTGACCCATATTTCACCAAGATCATCCTCTGAAAAAAGTACTTCGCAAAACATACACGTCAGCTGCGTCTTGTGGAGGCTGTGTGGAAGGAAACTCATTCTAATCGCTTTCATCATCTGCAGGCACATATTCCTCCCTATCCTCGCTACTAGAAACCGATTTCTTTTTTTGGTTCTTTGTGACTTTGGTAAGCTGCTTACGTTTTCCTTTTTTATTTCTTTTCCTTTTTTTTCTTTGCCTTTTCCTACTTCGTTTTGCCTACATTGCTACATTGTTTTAAATATGGGCCACTAGCCCATAATGAAAACAGAGGCATAGCCCATATTGTAAACACGCTTGCTTTGCACAACAAAAGAAGTTATGTCTAAAAGCAGACAATTTGAAGAAAACTCATTAGCATATATCAAAGACTAATAATAGAGCTTCAACGTGACACAGACTTTTTTTTTGAAATTCGTGTTTATTTTTAAATACTGGAATTTATCAACTTACCCGAAAAAGTTTTGACACTCGCACCAACCGACAAAAAATTATTATAAACTGGGAAATATCTACCACAGTGGTGCCATCGCTACGGTGATAGTTTAACTTCGTCAAATACCATTTGAAATAGTCAAAATGTAGAGATCTGCAACGAATAGCTGTGAAACCCACCTAGCCCATATTACAAGACCAGCCCATTTTTACAGCCTTTCCTCTAGTAATAAAAGTTAATAACAAAACTTGTAGATAACTTTGATTACAGATTGATAATCAGTAATCGTAAAAGTTTTAGACAATTATTCAGTCATGGCTTACTTAAAATTTGGAAAGATTTAGACCCGTAATTATTAATAATTTTGCTCGTAGAAATGAAAATATCTCGAAAACTAATAAATTTACACATAGGGAATGTTATACAAAAATTATAGTATTGTAATGGTACTTTTCGATAATAATATAAAATACAGGGTGTCATATTTAAAATTACTGAGAAAATAATGTACTTGCGTTTTGACTCACCCTGTATTCAATATAAAGAAAATTAGCAAAACAACCATTTACGAAAATTTTGACAATAAATAAAAAAATATTACGTCAACAAACCATTTACCTTGTGCTAGCTTTTATTTATACAGGTAATTAAACTTGTTACGATTTTCATATAAAATTGGTTATAACTTTGTAAATGCCCCGTATAACATACCAAACATTTATATTTTTGTAATCGAAAAGTTACGAAGATTTCGAATATAAAATAAAATACAGGGTGTTCTATCTACAAAAAAACATAAGTTTGGTCTGCCACTATGTTATCGAACACCCTGTAACATTCTAACTAATTTTGTAATGTGAAGCTCAAAGTTCGCTACAATTTTTGTTATTAAGTTTTATCGCTATACATTACTATAACGGATCTACGGAGCTTCACCCCACTAATTATTAATCACCCTGGATAATAGCAGTAAAATACTGCATTGTTAGCTAGTTTTAAGCTATCCTGAAAATTTCAGGTGTCTAGGTAGCCTAGAACTATTTTTAAAATGGATTACAAAATTTGCGGAGTCCGTGACACCAACCAACCCAAGTATATAAAAAGTTTTTAAAAAAGGTCTCTTCTGATTTTTCTCTAAAATTTATTTTTGTCGAGTTATACGCGGTTTAATATTTGAAAAACGCGAAAATCGCCATTTTCAAGGGTTAATAACTCAGTTAAAAATTATTATTATGAAAGTTAGAATGTGACCAAATCAAAGTTTAAAGTCCACCCTACAAGATCCTGAAGAAATTTTTGTCATTATTTTATTACTAAGCTGTTATTTTTAATTATTAACAATGAGCGCTAACTGCATATAGGCGGCCGTCAATAGTGAGTGCGAAAGAGATTCATCATTCCGGCCGTCTAATGGTGCATCTCCACTTGCACTCGCATTGACAGCTGCCTCACTTAGCGCTCTTTTGTTGACAATTATTAAAAATAACAGCTCAGTAATAAAATAATGACAAAATCTCTCCAGAATCCTGTCCCCCCTGTGGGGGGGCTTTCAACTTTAATTCAGTCACTTTTTTACTTTCATAATAATAATTTTTAACCGAGTTATTAAGCCTTGAAAATGGCCATTTTCGCGTTTTTCAAATTTTAAATCGAGTATAACTCAACAACAGTCAATTTTAGAGAAAAATTACAAGAGACCTTTTTGGCTCATAATGACCCAAAGAATCAAAAAAAATTATACGAAGTAAAAAAAATTATTTTTTGAAGTGAAAAAATTGATTTTTTGAATTTGTTTAAAAAAATTGTTTAAACAATTTTCCGACCGCGGCACCTCCTGACACTCTGTGTATTTGTTATAAGGAATTCTTTTTAAGTGAGTTTGTGCAACAAAATCGAATCGGAATATATTACCTAACGGGGGCGACGATACAGTCTGGACTATAAGCTAACAACAAGAATTCAAATTCCGGTCTCCAGTTACGTCATGCGATGCGCGAACTCGGACGTATTTGCGCTACGGGAAGATACTGTCTTGTTATTTTTATAGTATCATGGGTAAAAATAAGTAAGTTTGAAAAAACGATTGTTTGAAATGGAAAATTAAATTAAAAAATGGAAAGTCCCCCACTTTATGGAAAACAACAACTTTTATTGGTTTTAGGAGCTACTCTTTACAGCCCAATAGGTCCCCATAACGCTCGAGTAACTGCAAATTTTGCATACTTTGCTCACCTACTATAACAAACAATCTAGGTTAGGTTAGGATCAAATTTATGGACCTGGCAACGCTGTATCCTGGCAATTGTCATTGTCATAATGTCATGTCATTGCAGTGATGTGGGAGAGAGGGATATGGGTTATGAGATGTTAGCACCTCATTGATCGAATTTCGTAAAAATAATTATACCAATCTTTTGCTCACGGTTTGTACAGCATTGATCACTTGGTTTCAGATTTTGATCAGCTGTAGTTTATTTTTTATTAAGGGTTGAAAATTCAAGCACGAAAAAAAAGATGTTGGCACCTCATTGATCGAAATCTTTAAAACAAATGACTGTATTCGATAGGAAATAAAGCGCTGACCAATGATCACCTATATTGAACATTGTTCAGGCTTTTTTTGCACTGAAAATAATTATTAAAGTTGCAATAACCTTAGCACGCACGCGCAGTCCAATAAAAATGTTATATCTAAAAGGAGCCCAGTTCTTTAGCGCGGTAAAAATTTTAAACCTACCGTGAAATCAGTGCCTTCCAGCGTTTTACTAAATTACTATGTTACGGCTAGTATTTCTGAAATATATTTATACCACCTGAAAGTTAACAAAGTGCTCACGAAAGGACACACATTTCCAGGGTTTAGTCATTAGCAGATAATTTTGTATTAATTATTTGAAAAATTTTCAAGGAGAGTCACTCTTCCATCTCATCAAAATTCTTGCAAGCTTTTTACTCTTCGAACGAACCTTTTTCTTACAGTGTTGCGCGATTTTGAATAAGTAATAAATTAGAAGTTCTGGCCCAGAAAACTCAGAATTGATTTGTACATTATAATCAAACGAAGCGGTTATAGTTAAATTTGTTGCTATCTAGAGAATGTAAAGATTATTCGTGATAATAAGAATTGTAATATATTTCTTTGGTGTGGATATTAGAACTAATATATTCCAAGGAGATTAAGTCAGATCACACTATTGGCAACTGAGCATCTTAAAACATATGTCTTCTTATATGCATTGTTGTCAGGTCTAAAAGTTACTTTTTCTCTAGAGTTTTTTATACCTACCTAATAATATTATTATAATTATTATATTATTTTATATTATATTATATTATATTATAATAATTACACTATCATTTTTTAAAAAGGAATTTCTTTTTTTAAGCAATGATACTATTATATAAAACTAAGGTCGAATTGTCTTCTTCTTCTTTTTTAAATTGTTATTTTAAGCGATTTTATAGTGATTTTGTATTTATTTAAACAAATTTGCCTTTTCTATCGTAAAGTATCAATGGAAAACATAATATTTTAATACAAGGGACTCAAAAATGTCATATGGCATTATAGGTAACAAGTTATTTGGATTCAAAACAGGTTTTTGATCAAATTTTATAGTGTAGAAAACGTTAAAATACCGTCATTTTCCTTCATTTCCAAAATACATCATAATCGATTTGGCTGAAAATTTGCACACAGATAGCCAAAACATAGGACTTTAAGTGGTTAGAAGGATTTGAATTATATTACAATAATAAAAAAGTTACATGCAATATCAGAGTCAAAAATATAGGCGGTTACTGTAAGTACAATTAACTCGGAAAATATCGACCTCACGACAAAAATTGTTGAAAAGAAATTGTAATAATTGTAAATACGATTTATTTTTAACAATTTCAGTTTCTACCATTTTTGTCGAAAAGTTAAAAATGGCGGAGATATTAAGCAAAAACGGTTCTCCTTTAAAATCAAGATGGCGGCTAAAGTACACGTTTAAGGCACGCATGTGAAAGCCTTAAAAATGTACTTTTTAACACCCATATCATACAATATTTTTTCTACAAACGTAATTACAGGACAATATCTACAAAAACTTTTACTTGAACTTGAACTGACATTCCATTTTTATATTTTTTTGACATTACATCAAAATTGCCTAGACGGTCAATACGAACTGCAGTGCCATACAAATTTTAAAGCACTAGTGCCTTAAAGTAGCATAACGATCGTATGGAGTGCTACAAATGCTCAAAGAATCAAGGAGCATGTCAGAACTCCAGAAAAATCAAACTTTGGCTATCATGTTAAATCTACCAATCATTCCTTCTCTCCCACCAAAGACAGCCAAATTTTGCATAACATTCCATCTAAAAATTATAGATTAATGAATTTGTTGGAGGACTTGGGGATTTCAAGAGAGATGAAGTCTAATCCTGATTTTTGTGTTAATACTCAGATCAATTTGAATTGTAATTATAAACCTTTATTCAAGTATCTTTGGGAGACAATGGAGTAGTAACCTCATACAATCTTAAATATATATAAAAACTATTGTATTTACATTTAACATTTAATTTTATAACTTTAAATAAGGAAAACATGTGACTATTGGCAAGATTTATATATGCATTTTTGTATTACAGATATTTACACAATATAGGGTAGGTGGGGGCAAAGGTACGCATTTTCTAAATTTTCATCTCTAGTGAATCTCCTAATCCTTGAATTGGCACAGAGTATAGATGAAAGTGAAATTGATACATTTTGTAATCATATTAGGCAAATGGAAATTCTTTAATATCATTTTTGTAGTGTTGATAACATTTTGAAAAAAAATTGTAAATGCGTACCTTTGCCCCACCTAATGGGGCAAAAGTACGCACGTGCGTACTTTTGCGGATTTGAGACATTTTGCAATTGAGACAAAATTAGCTGATAGAATATCAAGCTCAACTTGATATTCACTTTGAAGATTGACTTGAAACATGCATTTGCCAAGTCTACCTCACTGGGGGCAAAGGTACGCACTGTGAACGTTTGCCCCATTTCAACGTTCGCAGTGCGTACCTTTGCCCCATTTGTGTGAGTACTTTTGCCCCATCCGGCAACCAATAATATATCTAACCCTAATATGAAACTATGCACATATGAACTTCAAACTGTTATGTAGAAGAAGACTTCTAACAAATAAACTTTCAACATGCCTAACCAATAATAATCTGAGTTTGAAAGATTAAGAATTAGAATCAATCAATTTTTAAGAAAAATTAGATCAAAAGGTACAAAAATAATTTTTACCTCATTTTTGTTGTTGTGTTCGCCCTGATTGCGCCAAAGTTTCTCATCCAATGCTACTGAGTAGTACAAACATATGCCACAAGATGTTGTCGCCAACATATAAGAAGTTACTGAAAAATGTAAGTGCGTACCTTTGCCCCGTGCGTACTTTTACCCCGTGCGTACTTTTACCCCCACCTACCCTACTTCTATTAACAAGTAATGAGAGCTTTAGAAATAAAACACCTAACAACAAAAGTGTTCGAAACTATTTTGTTAAGAATTGAATTCCACTGAACACTATCCTATTAATTAGTTATCATTGTCTTACAACAGCAGAAACTAAATATACCCATTTTAACATCTTACATTTAATAAAATCATTTAATATTTCTACTATAAACATTAGGGATTCAACTTAATAAAATATCCATACACCCAGTCAAGGTCATTTCAATGACTTACATAATTGACAAAAAGATGATATTCTTTTTCTCATGATCATCTTTCAGTGCGTCACAGTTTTTCGATTTCTTTCTAAAGGCTGTATGACACTATGCATTTTCTTGTATCATTTCTAATATCGTTTCTGATATCGTTTCTTGTATACATTTTCTTGTATCATTTCTTGTACGTACATTTGTGCCCTGTATGACACTATGCAAGTTCTTGTATCGAAAATTGTATGAAATTCGGCACGTGATTGGTCGAAATTTTGTGTGTCACGTTATGGTAGTACTGCATCTATAGCTAAGGATTTTATAAAATTTATAAACTTTTAATTAACATTTTAATGTTAACCAGAATTTTACGTCGACTGTTTGAGGTTGCTTATTTGTGTTTTTATTTTGTTTTGATCATCATCCAGCCTCAAAAGTCCACTGCTGAACATAGGCCTCCTCCCCTCGTTTCCAACCCCATCTATCCTGCGCCGCCCTCATCCAGTTTTTATTTACCTTTCTTAATAAGTCGTCAGTCCATCTTGTAGGCGGTCGACCGACGCTTCTCTTGTCTTCTCTTGGCCTCCATTCCAATAACCTCTTCGTCCATCGCCCATCTGTCATTCTGGCTACGTGTCCTGCCCATCTCCACTTCAATCTGGCTATCCTCTCGATGACGTCAGTCACCTTTGTTCTTCTCCTGATTTCTTCGTTTCTGATTTTGTCTCGCAGAGTTATTCCTAACATTGACCGCTCCATTCTTCTCTGCGTGACTCTTAGTTTGGTAGCCGAGGCTTTAGTTAAGGTAAGTGTTTCTGATCCGTACGCCAAGACTGGGAGGACGCACTGATCGAATACCTTTCTCTTTAGACATGTGGGTAACTCACTTTTAAAAGTTTCTCTCAGTTTTCCAAATGCTGCCCACCCAAGACAGATTCTTCTCTTCAGCTCATGAGTCTGGTTATCCCTGCCAATCGTAATTTCATGTCCCAGGTATTTATATCTATCTACGAGTTCTATTTCCTTCCCACCAATACTGATATTTGTTTTGATATTTGTGCTAAAATATTTGCATTAGCATTATCTTCAGTTTGATCCAAATTAGGAACTATTGTATTTTCGTCTGTTAAAAAATTATGCACCATGAAACCTAAATTTATAGTTTGAACTTTACTAGGAGCTAAATATATGGTTATTAGTAGAACAGTAGTCCATACCAAACGGTATATTAAGTATCAATAAAAGATTTATAAATAATACCTACAAAAACACAAATAAATTCATCAATACATGATCCCATTTTCATTTCAGCCGCCATTATGAGTAAGTAATTATGACATTTTAGATGTTTTACCAGCAGGTTTTACGTTTTTGCTCTTTGCGCAGAAATTGGCGCAGTTCTTGCACAAGAATCTGTGTCTGACTCAAATTCTTGTATCGTTTCTGATATCGTTTCTTGTATCTGTGTATGACACTATGCATTTTTTTGACATATCAGAAACGATATTAGAAATGATACAAGAAAATGTATAGTGTCATACAGCCTTAACGCATTAAATTGTATGTGACAGAAAAAAACGCACGTCGGTGATTACATTTCGTCGGTGACATTTATAACATTTATTCTAGTTATTCTAGTTGTCGATAGATGGCGCCATAATAAAAAAAATATTTTTTTTTTAATTAGATAATAATACAGTCGAACCCGCTTATTAGAATAGCTTTCGTGCCAAGCACAAATATTCCTATAACCGGGATATTCTAAAAACCGATCAGTGGTGGCTAGCAGAAATAAATGTACCGAATATACGTCATAATAGTACAACACACTTTGTACATGTACATACTGTATGTAGTACCGGGTGTCCCAATAAGAATGGCTCTCGGCCATATCTCAGGAACCGTTTTTACTACAGCTTTGGGAAAAAAAATTTTATAACAAAAGTTGCCCGAGAAAATCCTGGAAATTATTTTCGTAATTGTAAGTCCACCGCTAGAGGGCGTAATTGAATATCAAAAATTAAAAAATCGAAATTTTACAAAATTTGCCTAATGAATTGGCACTGGAAATCCAATCATCGTATTCTTCATACAATTCTGTGCATATTTTATTTCACAAGTTTAAGTCTACCTGTGCAAATAAGAGGTGGGGGTGAGTGGGAACCTTGTTATGAAAAAATCGCTGTAAGTCCGGTTCTGCTTAATCGATTTTTATAAAGTTGGTCTTGTTGAAAACAGCTCTTTTTCGTCAATGTAATAGTTATAATTTGGAAACAGCCTATTACGTAATATGCCGGCTAGAAGGCGCTATTTATTGTTTTTTAGAAATCTACTTTTCTTTGGAAAATATTAAATACAAGTATGTATGTTTTTCCCTGTATTACAAAATTAGACTAAATTAGCAACAGAATACCGAAAACTGCATGTCGATACCTTTTTTCTATCTCGAGATATCTTAAGAAACGTGTAAATTTTAAAAATAACTGTTGCTGTCATATAAGTGGAAATATATAGAAGCACGTAGTGTGCTATGAAAAAAAAAACAAAGGAACATTGTCCAGATGTCACCGTATATAATGAATCAAAACAACAATAAGACAAATAACACTATAAAATATAACAAAAAAAGAGTGTGTGTACTTTGTACGCGAGTAAGAAGTTATACTTCTACTATTATGATTTTAACGAAATAAATATATTCTAAACAGTTTAATTTTATTTTTGTTTAAATATTACACTAATTTTAATACTTAAAATAATACCAAAAAAATAGCGTTAATATGTAAATTTTTATGAATTGTTGTCTCCGCGTATTTGCTTTTCTCTCGGTGAATCGTAGAAAATATAAAAACGTCAGATTTTCTACACAAATTTTTAATTTTTATTTCATTATATTTTAATATCAATTATCCTATTCCCAACTAAGATAAATACATAACTGTTATTGTCACCGGTAAACTAAGTTAAGGAAGTCAAAGTGGAAACAAGTAGTGTGCTATGGAAAAAATAGAACTATTAGAAGTATCAACTTCAAAAAGTCATCATATGTCAAATTATGTGTCAAATCAGTAAAACATAAAAAATTGTTCATTGATGGTTTGTTGCGGTTTGTTTCTATTAAAATTTATATAAAATTTATACAGAGTGAAATTCAAGATGATTCTTACAAACTAAGAAGCATTTGACATGATAGCCACATTCTTTGAATGCATAAGAAATGCAACTGTTGCGGCTAGAATATATGCAATGAAATATCCCCAAAGACGTCACCCCAGTAGTAGAGTTTTTCATATTTTGTTTTGATTTATTATATACGGTGACATCTGGAAAATGTTTCTTTGTTTTTCCAAAGCACACTACTTGCTTCTATATATTTCCACTTATATGACAGCAACAGTTATGTTTAAAATTTAAGATATCTCGAGATAGAAAAAAGGTATAAACATGAGGTTTTCGGTATTCTGTTGCTAATTTGGTCTAATTTTGTAATACAGGAAAAAAATACATACTTGTATTTAATATTTTCCAAAGAAAACTAGATTTCTAAAAAGAAAATGAATAGCGCCTCCTAACCGGCATATTACGTAATAGGCTGTTTCCAAATTACAACTATTACATTGACGAAAAAGAGCTGTTTTCAACAAGACCAAGTTTGCAAAAATCGATTAAGCAGAACCGGACTTACAGCGATTTTTTCATAACAATGTTCCCACTCACCCCCACCTCTTATTTGCACAGGTAGACTTAAACTTGTGAAATAAAATATGCGCAGAATTTTATGAAGAATACGATAATCGGATTTCCAGTGTCCTTTCATTAGGCAAATTTTGTAAAATTTCGATTTTTTAATTTTTGATATTTAATTACGCCCTCTAGCGGTGGACTTACAATTATGAAAATAATTTCCAGGCTTTTCTCGAGGCAAATTTTGTTATAAAATTTTTTTCTCAAAGCTGTACTATAAACGGTTCCTGAGATATGGCCGAGCGCCATTCTTATTGGGACACCCGGTACATGTACATAGTATGTATGTACATGTACATAGTATGTATGTACATGTACATACATACGTTATGTACATATATTATGTATATGGTTTTATTTCTTTTTATGTCAATAATACAGTACCTACTGTAACTATTACTTATTTTATTAAAACACCAAACTACATTATCTGTGCATGCATACCTACACAAATAAAAGTATGAAATGTATGCAATATGTAGATATACGTATATGAGTCGACTCTCGTTAATTCGAAACTCCAGGGGCTCTTAAAATATTACGAATTATTGAGTGTTTGAAATATCAAATGGTTCGAAATTTGTGAGAGAAAATAATGGTAGGGGAGCCCAAGCGGGGATTTTTGCAGTCACTCGAGCGCGTCAGATTAGCATATGGCGAGAAACCTGGTACCCTGCAGATGTACCTCTACTATATATTGGCTCTTAACACAGGGGAGTTTGTTAAGGGGGGCCCGAAAAAAAAATCTACCCTTAAAAAAACTCGAAATTGTCAGATTAAGATAAGGTAGGTTAACTACATGCAAACGAGTGTATATTTCAAAAATCTGACGATTTGAGCCGGGCGTAAGGAAATGGGTGAGCCCCAAATTTTCACAAGAAAAAACCGAATATTTCGCGAAATGAATGACAGATCGAAAAAGTAAAAAATATGTGCTCAATATTTTTTAAAAATCTATCGAATGATACCAAACACGACTTCTCACGGAGAGGGGTGGGGGGTAAATTTAATATTTTAAATACGAATCCCGTGATATTTCGCGAAATGAACATCAGATCGAAAAACTGTAAAATACACTTATTCAATATTTTTGACAAATCTGTCGAAAGGCACCAAACACGACCCCCCATGGATGTGGGGTGGGGGGTTACTTTAAAATCTTAAATAGGAACCCTCACTTTTTATTGCAGATTTGGATTCCTTACGTAAAAATAAGTAACTTTTATTCGAAACATTTTTTCGAATTATGGATAGATGTCGCTATAATCGGAAAAAACGATTGTTGGAAATGGAAAATTAAATTAAAAAATGGCAAGCGCCCACTAAAATGGAAAACTTTACTTAACTTTTTTTGGTTTTAGGACCTACTGTTTACAACCCAATAGGTCCCCAAAGCGCTGGAGTGACTGCACATTTAGCATACTTTGCTCCCCTACCATAAATAAAACTTCGAATTATTAAGTGTTGATTATTTATTAACTGCTACATATTCTATAACGATGACAAAAGTTTAGAGGTACATTCGTGTACATACATACATGTATGTATTCCTAATGTGAATTAATCAGTCTTTGAAAATAACTGTATTATACTGGTTTGCTTCAAAACACATTGCTGCTGCTCAGACTGCTCAATAATTTTTTTTAAGAGAAAAAGTGCCTGAAATGCTTTTTCATCACTTTCGTTTTGTAGACAGAAGGTTTGTAAGGTATCGAATGGGGATCTTGCT
The DNA here is from genome assembly GCF_917563875.1 of Diabrotica virgifera virgifera. Classification (NCBI taxonomy): domain Eukaryota; kingdom Metazoa; phylum Arthropoda; class Insecta; order Coleoptera; family Chrysomelidae; genus Diabrotica; species Diabrotica virgifera. The sequence goes on from NC_065448.1 coordinate 77,678,610, forward strand.
TTCTTAACTGACACCTCTGCCAAAGGTTCTGATGTATCGTACTCATCTTCATCGTTACTTTTTCCATTCGTATCTGTCGCAGATAAAATTTCGCCATCGGTTAGTGAAACTGAGACAGCAACATCTTCATCCACTTGAACAAAGTCAGAAAAACTCACACCGACCGCTGATGTCAACTAATGGTTCTATTGCTGGTTCTTCATCATCCATAAGTAGTGGAAGATCTTCTTGATCTTCTTTTAAGAAACTGGATTTTTTGAAGCAGTTGAGAATAGTTATGAGTGTTAACACCTCTCCATGCTTTGTCAATCAGTCAAATAGCTGTCAGAACCGTGATATTTGCAGTTAGCTGCTTGTCACAATATCTGTAACTTTGAATTGTCGAGTGTTTGACGCCGATGAGTTCGAATTAACGCGTCGTTTTGTTTGTAGCAATGATATTTTTCGTTCGAATTACCAAGTGTATAAAAATGTATTGATTTAGTTCGAAATATAAAGAGATTTTTTAGGGAACTCGTGATAACTTTGAATTATAGAGAGATTCGAATTATCGCAGGTGTGAATTAACGCGAGTCGACTGTATTTTCTTATTAACATACATACAAAGACTTACTTTTTTTCTGGAAAAATAATCAGTAATCTGAGACTATTTGTTTTGTTACCTAAGATATTATAGTCACTTGTTGCTCTGAAATATAATAAATAAAAAATTGACATTAGTTTTACCCTCCAGAAAATTTCTTACATATTATAAAGCCGTTATTATATTACAAGCGGTTATTTATGACTTCCAACTGTTTCTAAAAATCTAAACAGACAACGACGTGGGTTGTGGGTGAACAATAAGAATATTTACACAATTGAAAAAGTAGGTACCTACTTTATAATCGGTAAATGTTTGGCGGAAGGCGGAAGGTAGAATTGGTACCCATAATAAAGTAAGTAATAAAATATATTATCGACAGGTCCGATAAATCAGAAAACATATAAATTTGTGGGAAATTGTAGGTAAAAAGTTTTTGGTAACTTAGAATTGTTAGATAAAGCGGTATTCTGTTACTAAAACCATTGATTATAGACACGGATAGATCCCCAGCGCTTATGGACGGAAGCGTGTCTCCTTTACCATCCAAAAAATTAGAATTTTAGTCAAGAATCAGCGACTCTAGTGGTTATTTCGTGAAATAGCCAGTTAGGAATTTGTTCTCGCAAGAGAATGATCGTAGACTGACGTTCGGTTACCTCCCCTATCACTCCCACCACAACCAATTTATGGCAGTACCTACTAAATTAGAAAACGACCTTGAGACACCCAGAGAAGTGAAGTAATAATCCTATTTAGCGTAGCGAACAGTTTGAATGTAATACAATGGCTGCGTTCACCAGAAATAATCGGTTTAAGTTTCAACTAAACAGCTATGTGGCAGCGCTTTAAAACTACGTTTAGTCTGGTGAATGGTATTTTTCCGTTTGATACTTTCATCTTTCATAGTTGGTTTTTTTTTGTGTTCCCACCTGTTCTATGTATGAACCTAACCTAAAACGAGATTCGTTGTTTTTGTTGATTTATTATACTTATCGTTCAACGATAAATTGGACGTATCTTAAACAAATTTAATTCAAAATTGGATAATATACTACCTTTATTGATGTTTGATAATGAAATGAACAAGTGAAGAAATAATTTTTGGTGCTGCTGGCTGTGTTGGACTTGGCAGAGCAGAACCATTGGATGACCCACCATAAATAAATAATAATTATCACGTAAATATGAATTATGTTGAACATATTGTTCCTTAATACACAGATTTACAATTTCGTGAGCATATACAATTATGTATCTCCTAAGTTTCAATTACTTTATAATTAAAACCATTGTAAAATAAATATTTTCAAATAATCGTGCCATTACAATATATTTCTTAACCACGTTCAATATTGAAGCGATACAAATACTACGTTCAATAAAATGGCGACCGCTTCGTCAACACGTTGAAGTTTAGCCTAAATTGACATGACGTTCACCCGAAAAATCTTAAACAGTTTCAGAGCGCTGACGTAGCGCACTGGTCTGGTGAACGCACCCATTGTCGATATTTAAGGGTTTTCTAAAATACGATAATTATGAGGTTCTCAACTGTACCGATCTGTCAACGGATAAAAATTGTTTTTATGTAATTTAGTATGTTAATAACACAAACCAAGGAGTGCCCGATATAATTTTTAAATTCTAAATATAAATTAATTAATAATAAAAAATTTACTTTTTTATAAATTTTAAAGAAAATTTTTCGACCCGGGCAGATATTGTTTTGGATTTTTTGGATCATTTAAAACAAAAACGGTCTTTTAGAACAGGGTAGAAAAATAAATATGAGCGATTTCAGGGTAAAAATCAATACAGGTACAGTCGAACCCGCTTATTGGAATAGCCTTTGTGCCAACCAAAAGTATTCCTATAGCCGGGATATTCTAATAACCGATGATTGGTTGCTACTATAAATGTTTCGGGACCTCGACCTCAAATTTCTATTCCTCATAGGCGTAACCAGGATGATCCTAAGGGGGAAGGGGTTACAACTACCTGAAAGGGGGGGGTTACAACTAATGGAAGGTCTCTGATGGCTATGGTGTTAAGCGTATAGAGCTCAAAGTACATCCCAATGGGGGGGGGTTATAACCCCCAAAACACCCCAGGTTACGCCTATGCTATTCCTTAAACCGGGATATTCCTTTAAGAGGTATTCTAATAAGCGTGTTCGACTGTATTTGAAGGTGCTAAATGGTAGGATGGATATAGTTAATTAAAAATACATACAGAGGTACTCGTAAATCGACTTCTTTTTTTTATAAAAAAAGGCCAAAGTCAGAAAATATGGTTTTTTGTCTATAGCATTTTTAGTATCATATTTAAGCAAAAGTATCATATTTAAGCAAAATCCATAAAGAATTAACCGAGATAATTGCAAAAAGCCACGTTTTTTTGCATTATTTTGTAACTGTTAATAACTTTTAACAAAACGGCCGTAAGGAACTTATTGTACCTTGATCACGAGGAAATTAAGTGCCTTTATTAGTGTACAAAATTTTAAGAAGATCTATTTGTTAGTTTACGAGTTATGTTAAATGTTCATGGAATGTTTAAACAGTCATTGTTGCTCTATAGTACATTCTTTCACGGCTTTTGCTCTAAATTTTAAAGAACCGCTTGGATTGACATGAAATTTGGCATAAGTATAGCTTACATGTCAAAGAAAAAAAGTGATATTGTGCCGATGTGTGCTTTTGCCCTGGGGTGACTTCACCTATATGTCCAAAATAAGTCCGGAAATGGGTAAACTCACTAATTTTAAGTGACTTTTGTTCTATAGAGCTTTTTCGCCAAGTCAACACTTTTGTAGTTATTTGCGAGTGAATATGTTCATTTTTCAACAAAATAATCACATTTTTAGACGGTTTTTCGCAAATAACTCAAAAAAAAAACGATCTCAGCAAAAATATAGCTTATAAAAAAAGTAAAAAAATAATGGTGTATGACTTCCCACATAACAATGATGTTCGCATCATGTTCTAAGCATATCCTGCCAACATTCGTCGAAGTATATCCTTTTTAGTATATGCGTAGTACAAGCATAGCATGTGCCATAAAAAACATTCTAAATTTCATGTTCTTTGCATGTGCTTCGAAGAATATTCTTGCACCGAATATACTGAGCACATTCGTGTACGTAGTATCTCGGAATGTTCGTAAAAGTTTATTCTTAGAATATACCTTAATCGAATATTCTTAGTATATGCGTAAGTATATGCAAAAGTATATGCTTAACACATACTTGTATATACTTTTAAAATATCTTAAAAAGAATATACTGTATGTACCTATAGGAAGAAGAATAATGTTAGCCTATAGATTATCAACTTCGCGTTAAGAATAATTAATAAAATTTAGGTATTTTGGTAGGTACTACTGAACTATCTAATTCATCATTTTTTTAAACCGTTTTAATTGTATGGTAAAAAAGTTTAAAACTTAATTCTATTGAAGAAAAATGAGAAATTCTCGTTTCGTTTTCAATTGAAATGAATACACCATTTTGATTTGAGTTTATACCATAAAAATATTTTTACCTATAATTTTCGGGAATCCGGAAACGGCCATTCATTGTTATTCTGACCCTTGCACTGCATATTTTATACCTGCACAAGGGAAGGGGGTAGGTAACAAAAAGGCAAAATATGAAAATAGTTTGAATAGTTTCCAGTACAGTTAAGCATAGAGAAATAACAACAACTTGTTGTTATTTCTCTATGAGTTAAGGCATTTATGTCTACGCTGTGAGGAAGAAGCGACTGTATTTCTAGCTACAAGGACTAAAACATTTTAAGAACATAAAAAGCAGCTTGAAAATAATAAATTCATATTGGTACTTCAATATTTCCTAAATACCTAGTAAGTAAAAGTATGTATAATGTATATAGATACCTATAAATTTTAGTAATTTACATACATATTATATTATATATTTGGCTATTATATAATTATATAAGCAGCATTTTTATTTTGATGTGCACATAATAACTAAATATATTACTTATATTTTATATATAGGCTACTTACCCATATAATATTTATTATACATAACTAACTAAAGTTTATATATTTTATACTTACTTTTTACGTAATATTGTAGAATGTAATAACTATACATTCTCATATGCAATTAGAATATGTAAATATAATATATTAGTAGAACCTAGGATGAGATTGGGTGATGTTGAAAACATACTTCTGAGAAATATAGCACATCCTTGGAATATTCTTCCCATATACTAAAAATATGTGCGATAGTATCTACATAGAAGTATCTACATCTAAGTATATACATAGAAGGTATATAGCACTTCCTTGGAATATTCTTCCCATATACTAAAAATATGTGCCCTAGTACATTCTAAGTATGTAACTAGAAGGTATATAGCACTTGCTTGGAATATTCTTCCCATATACTAAAAATATGTGCGATAGTACATTCTAAGTATATAAATAGAAGGTTTATAGCACCTCCTTAGAATCTTCTAAAAAGTATGTTCTTGGTATATACTGAAAAGAAGTGCGGTAGTACATTCTAAGTATATATATAGAACGTTTAAGTACTGTAATGTAGTATATACTCAGTATATGCTCTGCACATTCGCAATGGTAATTACGCATATTCTAAGTATATACTTTTTCTGAAAAGTATGTTCTATGAATCTACTAAGAACATGAAATTGTTATGTGGGTTAGGTCTCTGGATTTCGTAGAACCAGAGTTATAGCCAATGAAAAATAGATTCATATTCACCAAATTTCAAATAGAATATTTCGACGAGAAATACCCAAAAAATTAAGCACTTTTTGGGAAAACCCATTTTAACTCTTCTAAAGTCTTTAAAAAAAGCTTTATTTCTGTTTTTACAAAAAGTTTCTAGCATTAAATTTAAGCAAGTTGCGCTCAAAATAAAGTTGGTCCTTTTTGTTTTGGCAAAAAAATTCGGGAAGACCACCTCCTAATTAGCAACTTAAATGAAATTAATCTTTACCACCCCACAAATTATTTTACTTATGTTGTGTTTATATGATCTGTAAGTTTCATCAATTCAAAGTGCTTAATTTTGAAAAAATTTAGTTTCAAAGTAAAATTTTTCAAAATTTTATTTTGAAAAATAGGTTTTGTTTTCAAAATAACTTAAAAATGGTTAGAGATACCAAAAATCTCGAAAAACAAAAAAGTAAGCATTGCTTTCTTTATTAAGCTTTTTTTAAACACTTTAAATAAGTTGTAATGAGTTTTCCCCGAAATGTGATTCATTTTTGGATATTTCATGTTAAAGTATTCCATTTGGAATTTGACGAATATGAACCTATTTTTCATTAGCTATAAGTCTGCTTCTACTAGGTAAAGAGACGTGATATATACACCATTTCTTTAAATTTCTTACAGGCTATATTTTTGCTACGAATGATTTTTCCACAAAATACTTACTATTTGAGTTATTTGCGAAAAACCGTCTAAAAGAGTGGTTATTTTGTTGAAAAAATGAACATATTCACTGGCAAATAACTCGCAAAGTATTGACTTAGTGAAAAAACTCTATAGAACAAAAGTTACTTAAAATTAGTCAGTTTATCCATTTCCTGACTTATTTTGGACGAATATTTTTTCACACCCAAAAGGGGGTGGAAACCACCCCCAGCGCAAAAGCACACATCGGCACATCACTTTTTTTCTTTGACTTGTTAGCTATGTGTATGCCAAATTTCATGTCAATCCAAGCGGTTCTTTAAAATTTCGAGGTTTTGCAATATTTTACCGTTAAAGAACGGACTACTAGGAATATTTTGAGAGCTGTTTGGCAAAGTGCATTGAGTTCTTAAAAACTCAAAGTACCTACTAAGAAAGTTAAAAAAAAATAATATATTTGTTTTTTTTTAATGTTAAGCAAGTCGCTAAAAAATGGTGAGTTTTTTCCTTATATCTAAACAATTAGAATATCTTTGTCATTTTTTCTGATAAATAATTATAATTGATTGTATCAAAAATCTGGTAAAAAACACACATTAAAAAAGAAAAAAGCAACTTTCTAGGACCAATAATAGTCAAGTTATACTTTTTTTTGAAAAATCACATTTTTATTGTTTATAAATACATAGTTGAAATTTTTTACAGAATGATATGTAATAAATATGTTTGTTTTATATTTCAATTGAAGTACGGAATATCTTCTATTTAAAACGAGGAATAACCCTTTAAAGTGAAGCTGGGACCGTGTAATGGGGAAGATTATCGGAGTCCAGTTTAGCGCGTCGAGATTTTGCTATAGAAAGTTCAATTTGAAGCGCTTGAAAAATTTTATAATATCTCAGCTTCCAGAGAATGTAGAGCCTTCATTTTTTTAATTGGAGTAACTCGACGAAAAAATAGCAACTAGCTAATTTTCATTTTCCGGAAAAATCAGAAAAATCTGGAAAATGCACTTTTTTATTCAACATGCAAGTGAAGTTTCTAAGTCCAAAAACAACGTTTTTAAAAAAAGAACTTTATTGACAAGGGACTACTTACTACAGTTAAATGCAAAATAAGAGTGACGCTATACAATGCAAAAGTTTATTTATAAGCTCGGTGACGCCGAGGTGTGGTCGAGGTGAAGCTTGCTGACGCTGTCCTTTTATTATTGGTGATTTAGCAGTTCTGGTTTCTTAACTCCTCCAGGGCTAGATGAGAACTATGGGGTAGCATAGTTCGAAGAAATGGAAAATTTTCTGGTACCTTCTTTTCTTGTTCTGTGGATTCTTTTGGTGATTCTGGATTCGTATTTTTTCTGTATATTTGCCAAATGGTGTAGACAAGGAAGATGATTGCTATGACATATAAAATTATGGTATAAAAACTGACATGTTGAAAATGAATGGGAACTGTGTCTAGATTGTCTATTTTGTTTTCTTGATCTGCTAAAGCACTTTGAACATTATTTAATTCGTCTAATTTTATTGAGTCTATTTTTATTGTTTTAAAGTTTAGATCACTGACCGGGGTTTTTAGTAACACTTCTAAATTTGGCAGTTCCATTTTAACAAAGTTTGGAGTTTTTAGTTCAAATGATTTTAAAACGTAATTGTCTATATAAATTTCGCACGCACTATTGAGTTCGATTAAGTAACTACCGTTTAATGGAATATTGTCCGAATTTTTGTCGCATTTTTGAATACTAATCACTTTGTTTAGAGTTATTACGATCCACTTATTGTTTTCAAGTTTTTGAATTTTTATATTGTTAATTTCTGTTGGCACTGATTGACATTGATTTACAAATTTTGAGTACTGTATTAGTTGAACTTCGCAAGGGGCTGTTGGTGTTACTTCAATGGACTGGACATCGTGGCATAAATATTCTTCTTCTAACAATTTTTGACATTGAACGTTGGCAAGTGCATATTGGTATCGATTGGAAAGTAGGAACTTGGATTTTGGAATAATTGTTCTAAAATGAGTTTGGTATCGGGTCGGAAAGGAATAAAGATGATAATAATCATAGTCATTGATCTCAACAATGGGTAATTCAAGTACAAAAATTATTTTATTTGCTTTACTATAACTTTTTATCTTTATTATTTTTTCGAACAACAAAATATTTTGCAAAGATAATTCAAAAGGGAATTTGTTATTTTTAAGGAATTTACTAACGTTTAAAATTTCGAGAAATAGTTCATCTGGGTCGGCTATCGAATTATGAAATGTATTTAGTTTTGAAAAGCTGATAGCAACTTCGATTTTTTCTAGAAGATCATAAATAATTTGGAAACTAGTGTAAAATTGCGATACAAGTCTTTCTAGTGCAAAATAATGAAATGTCTCAACTTTTTCTATCTTTATATCTTTAATTAAGTTTTGAACTTCTGTTATTCGTGAACTTAAAATTAACTGGTTATGGGCTAAGATTTTTGTATTATTTTCAAAATTCTTTATTGAAGATCTTAATAAGGTGATTTGGTTTTTAACTATAGTTTTAATATTATTTTGATGATTTGTTAAAGTTGATATAGCGTCGTCGTAGCGTTTTGCATCGTTTTGGTCTAGGTTTCCGGTTATAAATTTTATTGCGGAACCTACACCATCAAATAGAGATCTTTTAGATCTGGTATTCCAAAAGGGATTTAATTGTCTTAATTCGAGATAAATTTTGTTTTCTAAAATTTGGATTAAATGATAGGAGTCTTGAAATTCTTTATTAAAGCTTAGAATTTGGGAAGTATTTGAAAGGGTATTTATCATGGAATCATATTGATTTTGTAGAGTAAGGAAATTTGTAGTAATGTTTGTAATGTCATAGATATGTATAAAAGTCCAAACATCTGTCTGAATTCGGGCTGTGCCTAAATGAAGGGGTAAAAGTCCGGGATTGTCGTTTAAGTTACGGAATTTGGATGTGTCTCGTCTTGTGTCGACGTTTGTTGTCCAGAGGGTGAACCTGCAACGGGAGGTTTCTTTAGTTCTTTAATATGTATAATTTATGTCTGGTTAATGTCTTTTTTATATTTAAGTCTTTGTCGTACAAGTTCTACTCGGTTTCTGTCAAGAATTTTGGTTATTTTGTAGGGACCTAAGTATGGTTGATGTTTTTTGTTACGTTTTTGGGTATTAACTTTATAAACTACTTGTCCAATTTTAAATTCTGAATTTATTTCTCCTTGATCATTTCTTTTATCAATTACTTTAGTTTTGTTTTGTGTTAGGTTTTCATGTACATTTTGGTAAACGTGTTTTAGTTTGTCTTTATGATTATTTATATATTCTGAATAGAAATTTTGAGAAAGAAATAGTTCGTTGGGGTTTCTAGAATCCGTATGTCCGAAAGTTAGTTCAAATGGGGTAAATTTTGTGGAACTATGAATAGAATTATTGTAAGCTATAAGAGCATAGTCCATTAGGTCATCTTCGTTAGGATACGTTTGTTTTAGAAGTCTTAAATGTTCGATTAGTGTAGAGTGTATTCGTTCAGCTATTGAATTTGATTCATGGTGGCCGGGAGTAGTAAAATGAACTTTGATTTTGTGAATTGCTAATAAATCTTTTATTACTTCATTATTAAATTCTCTACCTTTGTCTGCTACTATTAATTGGGGAATGCCGAAAGAAGTGAAGTATTTTATTAAGGATTTCGTAATGTGAATTGCGTTTTTACCTGGAATAGAATAAGCTTGAGCAAATTTAGTAAATGCGTCTGTGAGGGTCAAATATTTGTTACCGTCATATGTAAAAATATCTATATGAATAATTTGAAAAGGTTTGCTGGCGGTTTCCGTAAGCATTAGTGGGACATAAGGGGTGTGTCTACCATATTTATTTTTTTGGCAAATAGAACATTCGTTAATGTAATTAGTAATAGTTGATGAGCATCAAGTTAGCTAAACACCTATCACAAATCGATTCGAAAGTAGGTGGATAATTTGCCGCTAATTAGTCGTTAATTAGTTGTGAAAATACCGATTTTGTCGTTTCTTTTTTTTTTATTTTTTTAGGTGCTTTGCTAACTTGATATAAAGTTAGCAAAGCACACCTCCGAAAAATGACTTTAGAGCGTTCGTAGGAGAATCGGAATAGGGTTAGTTTTTGCCGCTAATTAGTCGCTAATTAGTTGTGAAAAAATTAATTTTCTAAATTAATTTTTTTTTTGTTTTTTTGGGTGCTTTGCTAACTTGATATAAAGTTGGCAAAGCACGCTTCCATAAAATGATTTTAGGGATTTCGTAAAAGAATGAAAATAGAATGAGAATTTGCCGCTAATTAGTCGCTAATTAGTTGTGGAGAAATGAATTTTCTAAATTAATTTTTTTTTTGTTTTTTTGGGTGCTTTGCTAACTCGATATAAAGTTGGCGAAGCACGCCGCTATAAAATGATTTCAGAGTTTTCGTAAGCGAATGAGAATAAAATGAGAATTTGCCGCTAATTAGTCGCTAATTATTTGTGAAGGAATTTTATTCAGAAAAAATTTTTTTTTTTTGTTTTTCACGGTGCTCTGCTTACTCGATATAAAGTTGGCAAAGCACGACTCCATACAATCATTTTAGGGTTTCCGTAGAAGAATAGCAATGGAATAAGAATTCTTTGCTAATTAGTCGTGCATTAGTTGTGAGAATACCAATTTTGTCGTTTTTTCGTTTTTGACGGTTCTTTGCTGACTTGATATAAAGTTCGCAAAGCATGCATCCATAAAATGATTTAGGTTTTCTTTAAGAAGCATGGAAATAGGATCAGAATTTGCCGCTAATTAGTCGCTAATTAGTTGTGAAGAAATTAATTTTCTAAATTAATTTTTTTTTGTTTTTTCAACGAGAAGACAAACAAACTGGGTAGCTTATGACGACAACAAGAAAAAATCTTATCCAGTTTATGATAGTACTGAAATGAAAGTTGAATTATTGTTCTATTCGAAATTATGAAACAAATGACTTACCTACTATTTGTCAGCTAAATAAACTATTTTGTCAGCATACCGTTTCCAGAAACTATGTCCCTATCTAATATGAAAACGACGTAAACACCACACGATAAACTTATTCGACTTGTAATAGTCAAATGCCTCAAAATTTTTGCCATTTTTTAAAAGAAAAGTTATTTTGCAAGTCACAATTTTTTTCGAAATCCTACTTCACGGAATATAGAATCACGTTTACAAAGCACCGTAAAAATAAAACAAAAACATTCAAGAACAACTAATTAGCACCATTCTGTAGTTCAAACTGCACTTCAATATTAACAAGTCTAAACCATTGTTTATATTATGCATTACCAACCATTACAACAACAAAAAAACAATCAAACAACGAAATCAATTATTCCACAACTAATTAGCAACTTATTAGCGGCAAGTCACCATCCAATTCCAACTGTTTGTTCCCTTTCTGAAGTTTTTTTTTATTGCCTGCTCTGCTAAAGATATATCAAATGACAAACGCACCCGTAAAAAGAAAATTTTAAAATAAACGCCTCATATGATAAAAGTAGAATTTATCAATAGCATTCTATCATCCGAGTCACACTTTCAACAATTACACTTACAAAAGTTAGACTTTTTTTACACTTTTATCAACATATATACAAATTTTTACACATTTTCAACAATAACACTTACGACAAAAAAACAACAAAAAGATTGATTGAAAAAATTAATATCTTTACAACTAATTAGCGGCAAAAACTAATCCTATTCTCATTCTTCTACGAACGCTCTGAAGTCATTTTTTGAACGTGTACTTTACTAACTTTATATCGAGTTAGCGGAGCGCCTGAAACAATAAAAATAATATCAAAAAAATTGCTGAAAAAAATTCGTTCACAACTAATTAGCGACTAATAAGCGACAAATTCTCATCCTATTTCCATGCTTCTACGAAAAAACTTAAATCAATTTAAAGATGCGTGCTTTGCGAACTTAATGTTGAGTAAGCAAAGCACCGTCAAAACCAAAAAAAAAAAACAGAATTTATGTATGAAATACCTTCACAACTAATTAGCGATTAATTAGCGGCAAATTCTGATTCTATTTTCATTCTTTTACGCAAACACTAAAATTATTTTAGGGAGGCGAGCTTCGCCAACTTTATATCAAGTTAGCGAAGCACCCAAAAAAACAAAAAAAAAATTAATTTAGAAAATTCATTTCTTCACAACTAATTAGCGACTAATTAGCGGCAAATTCATATTATGTTTTCATTCTTTTACGAAACCCATAAAATCATTTTATGGGGGCGTGCTTTGCCAACTTTATATCAAGTTAGCAAAGCATCCAAAAAAACGAAAAAAAAATTCATTTAAAAAATTCATTTTTTCACGACTAATTAGCGGCAAATTCTCATTCTATTCTCTTTTTTTCACGAAAACTTTTAAATCATTTGATTGAGGCGTGCTTTGCAAACTTTATATCAAGTTAGCAAAACACCCAAAAAAACAAAAAAAAATTAATTAAAAAAATTATTTTTTTCAGAACTAATTAGTGACTAATTAGCGGCAAATTCTCATTCTATTCCCATTTTTCTACGAACGCTCGAAAGTCATTTTTTGCAGGTGTGCTTTGCTAACCTTATATCAAGTTAGCAAAGCACCTAAAAAAATAAAAAATAAAAATAAACGACAAAATCGGTATTCTCACAACTAATTCACGACTAATTAGCGGCAATTTTTTTTTCTATTCCTATTCTTCTACGAAAATCCTAAAATGATTTTTCGGAGGTGTGCTTGCCAACTTTATATCGAGTTAGCAAAGCAGCCAAAAAAACAAAAAAAAAATTAATTTAGAAAATTCATTCCTTCACAACTAATTAGCGACTAATTAGCGGCAAATTCTCATTCTATTTTTATTCTTTCACGAAATCCCTAAAATCATTTTATGGAAGCGTGCTTTGCCAACTTTATATCAAGTTACCAAAGCACCCAAAAAAACAAAAAAAAATTAATTAAAAAAATTAATTTCTTTACAATTAATTAGCGACTAATTAGCGGCAAATTCTCATTCTATTCCCATTCTTCTACGAACGCTCGAAAGTCATTTTTTGGAGTTGTGCTTTGCTAACCTTATATCAATTTAGCAGAGCACCTAAAAAAATTAAAAAAAATAAATAAACGACAAAATCGGTATTCTTACAAGTTATTCACGACTAATTAGCGGCAAATTTTTTTTCTATTTCCATTCTTTTACGATAACCCTAAAATGATTTTTCGGAGGTGTGCTTGCCAACTTTGTATCAAGTTAACAAAGCACCCAAAAAAACAAAACAAAATTAATTTAGAAAATCAATTTGTTCACAACTAATTGGCGACTAATTAGCGGCAAATTCTGATCCTATTTTCATGCTACTACAAAAAAACCTAAATCATTTTATGGATGCGTGCTTTGCGAACTTTATATCAAGTCAGCAAAGAACCGTCAAAAACAAAAAAACGACAAAATTGGTGTGTTCACAACTAATGCACGACTAATTAGCAAAGAATTCTTATTCCATTGCTATTCTTCTCCGGAAACCCTAGAATGATTGTATGGAGTCGTGCTTTGCCAACTTTATATCGAGTAAGCGGAGCACCGTGAAAAACAAAAAAAAAATTTTTTGTGAATAAAATTCCTTTACAAATAATTAGCGACTAATTAGCGGCAAATTCTCATTTTATTCTCATTCCCTTACGAAAACTCTGAAATCATTTTATAGCGGCGTGCTTCGCCAACTTTATATCGAGTTAGCAAAGCACCCAAAAAAAAACAAAAAAAAATTAATTTAGAAAATTCATTTCTTCACAACTAATTAGCGACTAATTAGCGGCAAATTCTCATTCTATTTTCATTCTTTTACGAAATCCCTAAAATCATTTTATGGAAGCGTGCTTTGCCAACTTTATATCAAGTTAGCAAAGCACCCAAAAAAACAAAAAAAAAATTAATTTAGAAAATTAATTTTTTCACAACTAATTAGCGACTAATTAGCGGCAAAAACTAATCCTATTCCGATTCTCCTACGAACGCTCTAAAGTCATTTTTCGGAGGTGTGCTTTGCTAACTTTATATCAAGTTAACAAAGCACCTAAAAAAATTAAAAAAAAAGAAACGACAAAATCGGTATTTTCACAACTAATTAACGACTAATTAGCGGCAAATTATCCACCTACTTTCGAATCGATTTGTGATAGGTGTTTAGCTAACTTGATGCTCATTAATAGTTGTCTTCATATTTTTCCAGTAATAATTTTGACGTAATTTTTCAAATGTTTCGTTAATTCCTCTATGGTTAGTTTTTCCTTCGTGGTAGTTTTTTAATAAAATTATTTGTTCCTCTTCGTTTGCTACTGTATTAATTAATCTAGTGCATTTAATTAGTTTCGGACCATTTTCAGAAAAATGTTTTAGGTAATATTTATTAAAATCATTATACAGGTTGTCTTTACTGAAGTACAAATAAAATGTAGTGTTAAGGTCTGTGTATGCCATAAGAAATTCAAAAATATCTTTTTCATTATCAGTTTCAGGGATTTTTACTTTAATTATTTTATGGTTCTGATAAGTTTCATGAGTTATATCGGTTTTTGGGTAAACGTTAGGGTATACTAAGATTTGGTGAACTTTGTTATTTATTATTTCGTCTAAAATGGGTATTCCTTGATTCGTTGTTTCGTTTGCGGTTGTATGTTGTGTAGATTCGTCTGGGCTTTCGTCTTGTGTATTTATTTTGTCTGGAGGTATTCTTATATCAGAAATAATGTTAATTTTTCTTGAGTCGTTATTGTTACTTGTTGAAGGTTGTTGGTCTAATGGATTCTCTGCAAAATTTTGGAGGTACTTTAAAATATCTTCGTCTACGTCTCCAGGATTATTTACTATTGATTCATCTTCTAATGCGTTAATTGTAATTCGAGATAAACAGTCTGCGTTTGTATTATGTTTTCCTTTTTTATAAATAATTTTATAATCGTATTCTTCTAGTTTTAGACGCCAACGTATTAATTTTGAGTTTGGCTCCTTTAGACTAAAAAGCCAAGATAATGGTTTGTGATCCGTGTATATGAAAAATTTTCTTCCGTAAAGGTATGGTCTAAAATGTTTACAGGCCCATACAATTGCTAATAGCTCCTTTTCTATAGTTGAATAATTTGCCTCTGATTTATTTAGTGTTCTTGAGGCGTATGCGATGGGTCGATCATTTGGTACATTTCCTTGTGATAATACGGCTCCAATTGCATAATTGCTAGCATCTGTCGTTAATATAAATGGTTCGCTAAAATTTGGGTATTGTAAAATAGGGTCATTTGTTAATATTTGTTTACAAGTTTCAAAACAGTCAATAAAATCTTTATCGTGGTTTACTTTCGAACCTTTTTTCAAACATTTGGTCATTGGTTTAGTAATTTTTGCAAAATCTTTTATAAATCGTCTATAGTAACCTAGTAATCCTAAAAAGCTTTTTATTTCAGTTTGGGTTTTTGGAATGGGAAATCTTTTTATAGCTGCGATTTTATCAGGGTTTGGTTTTACGCCTTGAGGAGTAATTACATGTCCTAAATACATAACTGTTTTTTGTAAAAATTCTGACTTGTCTAATTGTACCTTTAAATTACTTTTTCTAAGTCTTTCGAAAACTATTTTTAATTTTTCAAGGTGCTCTTGTAAAGATGTGCTATAAATTAAAATATCGTCTAAATATACTATACATGTTTCGTCTGTTAGTCCTCTTAAAACATTGTCTATTACTCTCTGAAAAGTTGAGGGTGCATTTTTCAAACCAAAAGGCATTCTTTTAAATTGAAAGTGACCTTGTGGGGTACTAAAGGCTGTTTTTTCAACATCTTGTGGGTCTACTTCTATTTGGTGGAAGCCACTTGCAAGATCTAGTGTCGAAAAATAATTTGCTCTTCCTAATTTATCTAAAATTTCTGTTATGTTTGGTAATGGGTATTTATCATCTACGGTTCTCTCGTTTAACTTTCGGTAATCTATTACTAGACGCCATTTTCTTTTTCCTGTAGCATCTTGTTTTTTCGGGACCACCCAAATGGGACTCGAAAACGCTGAATTGCTATCTTCTATTATACCTTCTGCTAACATCTTATTTATTTGGGATTTAACTTCTTCTCGGTGAACTTCCGGGAAACGATATGATTTTGTATATATTGCAGAATCATCAGTAACTTTAATTTTATGTTTAATACTATTAGTAAAACTTAAGGGTATGCCTTCACAATAAAATATGTCTCTATATTGGAAACAAAGATTTCTTAGTAATTCTTTTTCTTCTTTGTTGCAATGATTTATCCTTATATTTTTTAAATTCCTTTTTAACATATTATCATCATTAATAGACGTTTCTTCGTCAGTTTCCATCTTTCTTATAAAATTAGTATTTACTATATCTAATGGTTCTATATCTAAGGGTTCAATATTACTTAACGTTGTCTTATATTCGCTCATATTCGTAATAGTGGTTATAGCAAAATTATTTTTTACGTTAACTACTGCCTTAGGCATTTCGATTCCTTTACCGAAATTTTTATATTCTAGTATACCTAATCCTTCATTTAATTTTACCGGTATTTTGACTATTTGCTTAGTTCTAGGGGGAATAATTATTGTATGATTAAAAGTTGCTTTGGGATATAATATATTCTTTTTACTGGGTTCAAAAATTATGGGTATAGTTACATAAGGCGTTTTCATTTGTCTCGTGTTGACATTAATTGAAGCTTTTAATTTTTGTAATAAATCTATACCAATTAATCCATCAAAATTTTCGCTAAATTTAAAAACATAAAACTTATTATATTGGTTTACTTTAAAAATGTTAAAAGCTGGAATATTAATTATTTCATTGTGCATGGAAATTCCGTGAGCCGTCTGTATATTAAAATTTTCATAAGAAATAAAATTTTTATAATATTTATGCGCTAACTGTGGAGAGATTAAACTTTTGGAAGACCCTGTATCTAATAAAAATCTGGCATTGAGTTCTGGTATAATAATATGTGGTAAATCTGCTATCGTTGTATTTAAGTATATTATGTCGGATTGTAATTTTCTTGGGTCATGCAAAAATTTACGTTTTCAACATTTTGAGTTGGATTGTGATATGATCTTTCATTTGTGTTGTCTTGAGTTTGATAAGGACTGGATTGAGTTTCATAATTGTTCTCGTAATGCGGTACTGGATAGGGTACTGAACTTTGAATCAGGTTTTCGTAATCATTATTTTCAAAGGGGTTTTCGAATTGTATTTGATCGTTATTTATTTGTTGATTAAATAATTGTGTGGAAGTAAAATGTGGTTTAGATCTTAAAGAAGTATTTCGTGAATTTGTATCCATCGGTTCTGGCTGGTATTGATTTTGATTTTGGGGTCGATTATTAACATATCTTTGTTGAAAATTAGGATTATTATTATTGAAGTTCTTTGGTCGAAAATTAGAATTATTATTGTCGAAATTTCTTGGATTGAAGTTAGAATTATAATTATTGAAATTTCGAAAATGATTTTGGTGTGGTTGAAAAGTATTGTTAGGATTAAAATTATTATTCTGGTATTGCGGTCTGATATTTTGATATTGGTAAGGTGGAAATCTCATATTAGGGCGATTTTGTTGAAAATTATTTCTAGGAATAAAAGTTTGATTAGAATTATTGTTTCTCGTAGGAGTATGTCTCGATGAAGGTCTAAAAGAATTTTGTGAGTTTAAATTATTTCCGCGTTGTAACGAATATAGAAAATTCTCTTCTTCGATAACGAAGCACATAGCTTTCTCTAAACTGTCTGGGTTTCTCAATCTAATATTTGTTTGTAACGATAAGGGTAAGCCTCTAATGTAAGTTTTTAAGCATAAGTCATCGTAACTTTGTATTCTAATTAATTTTTCTGGTGCTTTAATATTAAGGGTATTTAATTTTTGTGCTACTAAACTACGTGTTTCTTGGCATCGCATGCCGAAATTATAAGGGGTTTCATTTTTGAAAGGCCTCAACGTTATCAGGTCTTGGATAAGGCAATCGAGATCTCTCTGATCTCCAAAACTAAGATTTAGGGCATCCTTTACAAGTTGCCATGTATTTAATTCTGTCCTAGAGCCTATTAACATTTGAGCTCTTCCATTTAATTTACCTAATATAGCTCGAAGTAAAAATGTATTCAAAGTGCCATCTGTTTGGCTAGCAAAATTAGTTATTAAATTTTCACAATTTTCAATAAATATGGTTAAAGTATGTGGATTACCATCATATGCTGGGATAGAATCTAAGTATAGTTTTAACAATTGGTAGTTTGTTTGAGCCATTTCGTTATCTTTATTACTATTTGGTTCTAAAATTGAATTTAATTCTGCTACAAGGCTACTTAAATCTAATTTACTATCAGTTTCACTCATTAAATAGTTATTCTTTTTATTCAGATACTATATCAACTTGCAATAAAATATAAAATATGTTTCAACTTCAAAATAATCAAATATTTTCAAAAATATAATAATATAATATAGTAATAATAATATTTTTCTTATTTAAAATAAAAATCTTTGTAAAATCATAAAATCTTAAAAAAAAATCATTTACTGTCGTTAGCTCTCTGACTATAAGTATTCTCAAATATGTATAGGAAAATATAAAATGGAATAATAAAATGGAAAAAATAGGAAACACTTACATTAAAATGTAGAATTTCAACATTTCTGCCTATAGGATTCGACGATTTTGTTCTTCTCCCAGGTCTCGTTGAACTACTGCTTAAAATCTACTGCCTCTAGGGTTCGACGATTCTTGTTCTCTCCCCAGGTCTTGGTGATACCTTGTCTAAAGCTGATCTTGGACACTTTCACAAAAAGTTCGGTTTTCCGGTAAATCGTTACCTAAAACGAAAAACTATTCGCGAAATCGTTCGATTTTTGTAACGTAATTTTGCGACGTAATTCCCGAAAAATCCTACTGACTGCGCCAGTGAAGTTTCTAAGTCCAAAAACAACGTTTTTAAAAAAAGAACTTTATTGACAAGGGACTACTTACTACAGTTAAATGCAAAATAAGAGTGACGCTATACAATGCAAAAGTTTATTTATAAGCTCGGTGACGCCGAGGTGTGGTCGAGGTGAAGCTTGCTGACGCTGTCCTTTTATTATTGGTGATTTAGCAGTTCTGGTTTCTTAACTTGCATTTACAACGTTAACACATAGAATTTCATAAATATTGTCATAAAATATTATAAATTTGTGAATGAATATTAAAATAAAATTATATTATATATCTATTTATATACAGGTTGGTTCATTTTATTCGCCTCGGTGTCTGTATGGAAAACGACTTGATTTAAAAAAAATTCTTCAAAGAAATATACCGGGCCATTAACACTGCAATCTAAAAATAATGTGAATTATACAGGGTGCTTCAAAAAAGAGTGGTATATCAAAGATATTGTTTTTATGGAACACCCTACACCTGATGAAATTTTTAAATTACCCTTAAAAAAGAAGCTAGACTATACCTAAGTACAGGGTATTTTGATTTATTTCAATTTTTAGAAAAATGTAAAGATTTAGAAAAAAATATATATTTACAAATCTAAGAATCGGCGACAATTTTTTTCTTGGATCTTCATAATAGACAATTCAGCATATTTAAACAGATGTTTATTGTAACAAAATTTATAATTACTTAATCGTACATTTTTAGATTTAAAAATTACAGTAGAGCGTCGATCAACCGAACGACCGCTTATTCGAACTATCGACTCCCGCGTCCCGCACTCGAATACCGAGCAAGCGTTAGTAATTGACGCTTAAAATATCTTCAATTTTCTTCAATATTGTATCCAAAAATAATTATGTTGTTGCAAAGACTGCACTTTTTGTTTAGTTGGTAGTTGTCATTATCAAAATATAAATAAATATTGTAACAAAATAATTATTGACCTACCCTCGTATACCAACTCCCGTCTCCGCACAGACAGAACACTATCGATGTTTCGAGATACGCCGATGCAGCGCCGATGACGTGCAAGCGGTCACATGGACATAGCTGGAGATATATAGATATTTCTGGAATATCTGTATCGCATATATAAATAGGACATATTTGTAAATAGAGTTAGTCTTAAGCTAAAGTTTGTAAAGTAAACTTGTATAAATAAAAAATAAAGTCGTATATAAATTACGAACCGCTAGTTTTATTGTAATTAGAAGTAATTACAGTAAATAACCGCTACAGTGGTGTTAACGGTGTGGAGTGTAAATAAATGAAAAGTGAAAAAAAGACTTTTGAACTTTATTCGTCGGGAATAATCGGAGTGCGTTAATTGTTCGGTATTCGGAAAGACTTTTGAACTTTATTCGTCGGGAATAATTGAAGTGCGTTGATTGTTCGGTATTCGGAAAGACTTAGACATTTTGAAAAGTACGTGTGTGCCGACCAAAGATGTTGCTACAAGAACTGACCATAAAACAGCTCCGTGAACAATTAGAAGAGTACGAATTAGACAGCAGTGGGTGCAAGATAGTCCTACAAGCACGACTCAAGGATGTCCTCACGAAGAACGGAGATGACCCAGAGACGTTCCACTTCCAGTCAGCAGAACAAGTAATCTTATCGAAATTAAAAACTGTTTCTGAAACGATCAATGAAACTTCTAGAAAAAGCGACGATAAATTCGAAAATGTTGCTAAAAGATTCGACGAGACTTCTCAAAAGATTGACGAAACTTTTAAAGAGGTCTGTAGACAAAACAACGAAAAACTTGAAGAAGTTTGTAGACAGAACGACGAGAAATTTGAAGAAGTTTCTAGAACATTCGATAAGATGCAGAAAAGTGTAGAGACCGTAGAAGAAAAGATCAAACAACTAGAGAGCATGATAACCGATACAAAAGTACAACCATCAGTTAATGCAGCAGCGTTAGATCCTGTGGTGAAAGATGAACTACCGAGAGACGAAACGTCGCATAATATGAGATTCAAATTACCACCATTTGATGGAAAGTCCTCTTGGTCCATATACCTTAAACAATTTGAAGCTATTGCGACCGCCAATCATTGGACCGAACAAGAAAAGGCTGTTTCCTTGACTGCTGCTTTGCGAGGTGATGCTGCAGATATATTAAGATCAATTCCTAAGGGTCAAGAAAATTGTTACCAGACCTTGTTCACTCGTCTAGAAAAACGCTATGGAGATGCCCATCTACAACAAGTATACAAAGCACAACTGCGAAGTAGAAGTCAACGAGCAAGTGAGAATTTGCAAGAATTTGAAGCAGATGTGGCTCGTGTGGTGCGGTTGGCTTATCCAGAGGTGCCAGACAGCGTTTTAGAAGAAATTGCAGTAGATACCTTCGTCAATGGGCTGAAAGATAATGAACTACAGAAAGCTTTACGACTAGCAAGACCGAAAGTTTTAGATGAAGCACTTGCTATTGCCTTGGAACACGAAGCAGCTAGCCAAGCTTCACGAAACAATCGAGTAATAACCGTGGAAAAAGGCGATAAGAGAAAAGATGAACGTTTGGTGGAAATGGTACGGAGGGTGATTCGTGACACGATGCCGAAGAGACGCATGAAGAGGGCTGGAAGAGTTGGTTCAAATACAGATGCTTCCTCGATACGGCCATGCAGTGAAAGTTGTAATCACCGGCTTAAAGTAGATGAACAGCTTTGCCCTGTGAGACGAACTACCGTCGTTAATGAGCAATGGCAGCCACAACAGTTACAAGAAGCCCAAGAAGACGATCCATGTATAAAAAGAGTATTGGATTGGATGCGTCGAGGTGAGAGACCTAGTTGGCAAAACATTAGTGCATGTAGTCCGGAAGTCAAGGCCTACTGGAGCCAATGGAATTGCCTGATACTAAAAGATGATCTTCTGTACAGAACCTTTGAGAACGATGATGGTACAGAATCTAAGCTTCAGTTGATTGTACCTAAAAGTAAAGTGTCAGAAGTATTGCGTCAGTTGCATGACGGTACATCAGGTGGACACTTTGGTATTACGAAGACTCTGCAAAAGGTTCGAGAACGGTTCTATTGGGTGAACTGTAAAGATGATGTAAGAAGATGGTGCCAGAAATGTGAACTGTGTGCATCCGGTAATGGTCCAGTTGGTAAAAAGAGAGCACCCATGAGACAGTACAATGTTGGCAGTCCTATGGAAAGAGTAGCAATCGACATTGCAGGTCCATTTCCAGAAACTGATGCTGGAAATAAATACATCCTGGTAGCCATGGATTATTTTACGAAATGGACCGAGGCCTATGCATTACCAAATCAAGAAGCTGCTACCGTTGCAGAGGTACTTGTTAAAGAATTCTTCAGCCGATTTGGTGTTCCCTTGGAGATCCACTCCGACCAAGGGCGAAACTTTGAGTCAGCTCTTTTCCAAAACGTTTGTAAATTGATTGGTGCCAATAAGACCAGAACAACACCCCTGCATCCTCAATCAGATGGGATGGTCGAGAGGATGAACCGAACGATGGGTAAACACTTGTCCAAAGTTGTATCTGAACATCAGCGAGATTGGGACCAACACATTCATTTATTCCTGATGGCCTACCGCTCGGCCGTAAATGAAACTACAGGTCAAACACCAACCTGCCTGATGTTGGGTCGTGAAGTTCGGTTGCCCTGCGACCTAGAGTTTGGCTGCGGACCTTCCGAGGAACATGTTGCAGGCGAAGACTACGTTGACCGCCTGAAATTACTAATGAACAACATTCATGAACTTGCCCGACAACACATCCAGATAGCCAGTGACAGAATGAAAGATCAATATGATTCTCGATGCAAGAATGAAAGCTTCGAAGTAGGTGATCTTGTCTGGCTTTATAATCCGCAACGTCGTCGAGGCCTGTGTCCTAAACTGCAAAGACAATGGGAAGGTCCGTATGAAGTTAAGAAGAAAATAAATGACGTAATATACAGAATTAAGAAGTTACCAAACGGTAAACCAAAAGTTATTCACATAAATCGTCTTGCACCATATGCTGGCTCAAATGAAACAGAGGAAGCCCGAGTCCTCCAACAGGAGATGAAAGATGCACCACAGCCAAGTTTTAAGGAATTTATGTCAAATTACGCAGAAAGAAAGAGTGCTAGATTCGGCGTGACCACAGAAGTTCAGCAAGATCTGTTTGGTGTTCCAGAAAACGTCTCTCTAGCCCACTGTGTTGCACAAGACCTCGAGATGACTAAAGGAATCTCGTCCGTATTCAATAGAAAGTTCGGCCGCCTGGACGAGTTAAGGAATCAACAACCTAAAATTGGAAGAGTATTGCGATTGGAAGATGGTCCTCGATCTTTGCTGTATATAGTGACCAGGAAGTCTTATACGGACACGCCAAGCTACGAGAACATATGGCGTGCTCTAACTAATTTGAAGAAAATGGTCTGTAATTATGACATCAAAGATTTGGCTTTACCAAAAATTGGCCATGCAGTAGAAAATCTGGATTGGAAGATTGTGAGAAGCATGCTGGAAGTGATCTTCAGAGAAACTGGCGTACGGATTACTGTGTGTTGCATGAACCCGAAGATGTCATACCCTTCAAAGACAGTAGACTGTTACTTCTTTTCTAGGGGTGTATGCAGAGCTGGAGGATCCTGTAGATTCCGCCATCCTGGGCCATCTAGAGTTGCTGATCGGGACGCTCAGATCTTAAGAGGGGAGCAGTGTAACAAAATAATTATTGACCTACCCTCGTATACCAGCTCCCGTCTCCGCACAGACAGAACACTATCGATGTTTCGAGATACGCCGATGCAGCGCCGATGACGTGCAAGCGGTCACATGGACATAGCTGGAGATATATAGATATTTCTGGAATATCTGTATCGCATATATAAATAGGACATATTTGTAAATAGAGTTAGTCTTAAGCTAAAGTTTGTAAAGTAAACTTGTATAAATAAAAAATAAAGTCGTATATAAATTACGAACCGCTAGTTTTATTGTAATTAGAAGTAATTACAGTAAATAACCGCTACAATATGTAGGTATATAAATATGGCTTTTATTCACTTGTGGATAAATATGTATGACTATAAATATGTATCAATATATTGTAGTTCGATTATCCGAACAAATCGGTTTTCCGAACACCTATGTCCCCCAATTAGTTCGGATAATCGACGCTCTACTGTAATTGAAAACAAAAACGTTCTCAAATTAAACAAAAATTTTGTATAGATTATAATTATTCATCTTCGTTAATTCTACACAGTTTTTGTACAGGTTCATTAATTTCATCCACATTATCCATAATTTCTTGAAATAAATCAATTGTACCGAGCTTTAATTCATAGTCAAATTTGATTTTTTTTATAAAAAATTAAGTAATCGTGTGGGGAAAAAATAAATATGTCATTTTAATTGCTTATTTGTCTAATTTGTAAAATTCATATTATAGTTTTCAAAAAGCGTATACAGGGTGAAATTTTTTCTAAGACCAAAACGAACTAATTTTTTTGAAGTCGGACCTGATTTTTTCTAGTTTGAATAAATCAGTTGATTAGGTGGTAATAGTGTAACGATTGACGAAAATAAGAGACACATCGATTTGACCGTTCAACAATTATGACGAATACAAATTTCTGTCAAAGTGTGAAACTCGCCCTGTATATTATTAAACAATAGGATCAGACACTTTTTAATGGTCATTTGTTATTCCCCATAGGAGCCTCTATACGAGGTAGGAGTATGTACAGTTCCTCATGACTCACCCTGTATAAATAGATATATACTATAATTATATTTTAATATTTATTTACAAATTTATAATATTTTATGAAAATATTTATCAAAATATATTAGTGTTAACATTGTAAATGAATGTTGAATAAAAAAGTCCATTTTCCAGAGTTTTCCGATTTTTCCGGTAAATTCAAATTATTCTTTCGTCGAGTTACCCAAATTAAAAAAAATGTTCACAAAACATAAGACTACAATACGATTTCGATATATACTCCCATTTGTACCTCGTCCTCCCTACAGGGCGCCTCAAATTTAAAATAAGAAAAACATTTCTTTTCTTCCACCCGGTATAAGTACAAAAAAAAAGTTTGAGTAAACCTTTGCATAACTGTGTAAATACTAAAGAAAAGTCTAAAATAATAAAAAAAAAATTACCGGAATCCGTTAATCTGTTCACGAAAAAATCTACTATAAAAATTCAGCAGAATTTTCTATATCCCTAACTTTTGACGAGCAGTTTATTAAGAAAATTAAATACCTACATGTATACGTATTTTATTTCAATTTAAGCATATAATACCTAAAAGCACCTAAATTATTTAATTTTGAAGTTTGAACTCTTGACAAAAACGCATCCATAGAAAAAGTACAGTGTACAACACATGAGAAAGTGACATATTTCTCCCTCGCTTGAACGTGCGTGGGCTCGTGCCAACAAAAAACTTGTGCGCTCGTGAGAAATATTTCTTTTTTCTCACTTGTACAATATACTATTTGGCAATATTTATAATTCGTATTTTATTTAATTTTACTTAATTTATTATGCAATTTTGTGCGATGTTAAATAAAAAAAAGTATAGAAACTACATAGTTATCTACTGTATAACGTGCCACTAGTATTTCTTGTGAAGTAATATATATTATATTGGGTTAATTTGAATATCGAAAAAAGTAGATGTTATGTAATTTTTTTATTACAAGCTTATTAAAATGTAATTCCAGAATAAAGAAATATAGTAGGTAATTATTATAGGCATTGAATTTGTGATACCTACTCTTAAACACGTTCTGTAAAATGTGTTATTTTAAGAATACATAATATCAAAACAACGAGGAATTACTAAGATACCGGAACAAGAGGTTAGTAACGGCAACGGTAAGCTAAAACGTGGGTGTGTTAGTATTCTTTGCTAAAACTATCTGTCTGCTGCTTTTGCTTTCTGCTTTTAGCTTAGCGGACACTAAACAGACCCGAACACAGCACACCCGCCGGCCCCCCGCGGGTGACCCGAAGAATTCGAAGATCTTCCAAGCTTATCTAGAGTGGGGAAACCGTATTTACGTTGAGAATGTAGGGGAGGCACTGAAAATGAAGAAACCTTTTATGTTGGATTTCTTTCGACTGCCGCGTAATCATCATTCTCAAATATAGATGGCTATACTGTTTTGAGGGGAGAAAATTTGGCACGGTTTTGTTGTACAGCGTTGGGTATCTATCCGTGTCTATAATCAATGCTAAAACGTATTCCTATAAACTAATAAATGTATTAAGGAGTAAATGGAAATGTTCCGGGATCTTAAAATTCTATTCCTTAAACCGGGATATTCCTATAAGCGGTACTCTAATAAGCGGGTTCGACTGTATTAAGGCCCCGTCTCACCATCAAATAATTGACAGTTATTTGATCAAACTTGACAGTTAAGGCCCCGTCTCACCATCAAATAATTGACAGTTAATTTGATCAAACTTGACAGTTAGTGACACAAAGTGACAGTTAGTATGTATAGTTTGTGTCACTAGTCAAGTTCGACTGTCAAGTTTGATCAAATAACTGTCAATTATTTGATGGTGAGACGGGGCCTTTAGTGACACAAAGTGACAGTTAGTATGTATAGTTTGTGTCACTAGTCAAGTTTGACTGTCAAGTTTGATCAAATAACTGTCAATTATTTGATGGTGAGACGGGGCCTTTACAAATATAATCTGTATAATTTATAAGACTATACAAATCAAAGAAAATACCATTTTATAAATGCAAGAAACACATTTGATTTGTTTTTATTTCAAATTGAAAATAAAATGTGACAACTGTCAGATTTAACTAAAATGTCATGTTAGAATAAATGTTATAAATGTGTATTGGCATAGCCACCTTTAAGTTGGATTTATAGTTTGACGTAGCGTAGACGTAGACGCAACGGAGACGCACTGGAAAAGATCAACACCGAATTTTGTGTACTCGTGTTTATAGATGAACGCAAGCGCCTGACGGAACGTAAGAGAAACGTAACGTAACATAAGAGATGACCAACTTTCATCTTTTACAGTGCGTTTCTTCCGTCGGGCCAATCATAAGGCAGAATTTTGTTCTGTCACTCAAAGTGGACCCGCCCCGCCCCCTCATTCCTTGTGTTGTGTAAAAAGTTGATTGTCAACATATTCGAATTTTGTTAATTATTTGTTAATACAATGGATGTTAAGTTATTAATTTAATAAAAATATATCATAGAGTCATTTCAATATTTCAGATAAATATGAGTTGTTTATCAGCCTAATTCGTGGTTATCCACACATATTTATACGATAGGTAAATCCAATAAACATTTAAAGACCAGGAAATGAAACAAAATAGTTGGAAATCCCACGGCATGCGGCACCAAAGAGCATACTTTCGTTTATTTCCTAATCCATGTAACACACAAAACAGATAAATATTATAATAAATAATAGTATAAGTATAAATAAATAAACACAAAGTTTGTTTACTGTTCGTTTAATTTATAGGCTATGTTGTTGAATAATAAGTCATTGTTTACTCTTTCTACTCATGCGCAAAAATTCCGCTACGTCGATCTATAAATTGACATAAGACATAATATTTTCTTCCGTCTCCAGTCCGTTTCTTACGTCTACGTTGCGTCTACGTCTACGCTACGTCAAACTATAAATCCAGCTTTACTTTACAAGCCATGAAGAGAAAAAGGCAACGTCGCAATTGATGACGTCCGTAGTCTGACTTTCGGACTACCGCTTTCGAAACTACGATTTTAAAGTACAAATTCTGGTAAAATTTATAGTATTTTTTGAATCGAACAAGAAAATATTATTAATTGGAAGTTTGTACAAAATAATATTAAAAGTAATTCCTTGTAAGTAACGTTTATTATACAAAAAAAAAACCAATAACAAGAATATAAACGGGATTATTTTTTTCGAATCCTAAGAAAACTAATAAGTATTTTTCAAAAATTTAAACGCAGAGTGAAAGATTACGTTAGGACCAAGGACCCAAAGTTCCTGAAAACTTCTATGTTTATTTTAATAAGTTACATGGGTGAAAACCTAAGAAAATTTAGTGTGATTTTTAGATTCAAATATGTCATTAAAAAAAAACTTTTTATTCATTCTAAGGGACTTTTGGCCCTCGGTAATAAAGTAATCTTTTATTCTGCGTTTCAATTTTTCAAAAATACTTATTAGTTTTCTCAGAATTCGAAAAAAATGATTACCTTTAAAATACAGGCGTCGAAATTTTTCATTTTGTTCCTTTCCCCTTAAAGTTTGTCGAACTTATTTAGAAACACCCTGAATTGATAAAGAACAAATCTAGTTGTTAAACATAAGCAAATTAATAAAAAAAAAACAGAATGTTAAGAAAACCGGAGTCTATTAGTTGGGTTTTAATTTCAGTATTTTTTAAATGCCCGGTACACCATAAAAATTTAACTGTTTACCAACAATATTATTACAGAGGTATTGTTAAAGAATTAGGCATATTATAAAAATCACTTAAATCTGCCAACAGGTTTAGGAAATATAAGACATTAAAAATGACAAAATTTTTAAGTGGACGGATTTCTATATGCACGCAAGTTTATATAAAAATATATTATATTGAACTAAAATCATCTTAATAACATACCTTTTAATGTTCTTTATAATTTGGAGCACGAAATATTGTAAAATGTTTCAGTTTCTTTGTAAATACAGTGAAAATTATTAAAACAAATGAAAACTGTCAGAATTAATCGGTCTACCAATAGATGTTGCCAAGTTTCAATTGTCTAAGTTCGTACCTCATGTCACATCCCCTGTCAATACTGACAGTTCGTTGTGTCATTGTCATTTTATTGATTTTGTTGTTTCGTTTGTTGTAATGTAAATCTACATGTAATGTAAAGTGTGTTTCTTTACTAAATGGAATTGTTAAAGTGATTTCGTTTTTTGGGTGTAAAATTATTAACGAAATATATAAATCCAAGTGTAATAAAATGGAAGTAAAACAAGAGATTAGTGATGAAACGTGTAATGTAAAAGTAGAGTCTAATGACCTGGATGATGCTCCTTCGGTGGGCTTTAAATGTGAAATCAAGGAAGAAAACTATAGCCAAAGTACACATGGCACATATGATTATTTAGACTTAAATGAACAACCCATCAAAACTGAAATAGAAAAACATGGGAATAATTTTATTCCATTTGAAGAAAACCAAAGAAATGAAAAAGGTTAGTAACAGTATATTTACGCCTTTCTCCCATATTAAAACCCAATATTAGGGATATTTCTAGATTTAACAAAAGCATGTGATTGTGTAAACCATGATCTATTACTGAGAAAACTAAGCTTATATGGTATAAATTGTGTAGCTCCTAAGTAGTTCAAATTATTCTTATCAGGAAGATCACAAAGGGTAATTGTAACAAAGGATAATATGAATATTAAATCAGAAATTAAACCTATAAAATTAGGCATTCCTCAGGCAGCATAATAGGGCCGATAACTTTCATTTTGTACATAAACGACATGCCTTACTGTCTTGACACATTCTCTGCTGACTTTATTCGATAGTTGTTACCCAGGAGTGGTAAAAATATATTGCATTGAAAATCAACAGGTCACTGTCCCCTATCAGAGTCATGAGCATCTAGCAAAGGACCACTTTGACTCTGATCGGAGTCATGTGCAGTGAATGTGTTAATAGCAACAATTGTAGACTAATTAATTATGCTAATGATACAAAAATGTCCTAGTAACAGCAGATCATTTGGAGATTCTACTAAATGAATCTGTTGATATTAGTGGTTCTCCAGTGAAGGACTAATTATTAACCCATTAGTGCATATAGTCTGTTTAAAAGAATCTGAATTTTAACCCCCACTATATTAAAACTGTGGTTCTAAGAGACTCTGCGGACATAATATACAAATGCTCTTGGCAGTTCGTTTCAAGCATTGAAGGCGTTAAAGTGTTAGTTTATTTGCTATTCTGAAAACTATCGATGATGATGGATGCTGCTTTGTACTCCATGACAAATGGTGGCTAAATATGCAATTTTGATAGACAAGCTATATTATTATTTGGGGTTTTTTGGTAATTTTGTCATTTAGACCAGCGGTTCTCAATCTGTGGTACATGTACCACTGGTGGTACATTTCATTTTTTGAGGTGGTACACAAAACGCAAAACATCCAAAATCAGCACCACTATTATAGTTAACTAGATCACCTAGTTAGATATGTATTTCAGTTAGGTGGTACCAAAAATAATAAAAAGTATTTGGTGGTACATGACACAAAAAGATTGAGAACCGCTGATTTAGACAATTTATGCATTATTGTTTTTATAAATAATTACCTTTTTTGAGACAGCATTTTTGAAAAAATCTGTTTAAAAGGACTATATGCACAGAAGTCAACTATCGCATTATTTTCAGATTATCATTGTATCAGTTGTTGGAGTTGATAGAAGTGGGTAATACCGATAAAGATGGTGCAGATATTTATATTCTATTCAGCCTCCTGGGGTAAATTTAGTCGAATCTGAGGAATACAGTGATTGGTACTACCAAGAATCTGGTGACATCAATCGTTTGTCAAGGGGTATTTTGAACCAACCTTGTGAAATTTCATTTAAAAATGACTTTGATGACAATGAGGAAAATAATGCACACTGTCTGTTCCTCCACATAATTAACCAAGACGAAATTCTTTGAGCTAGTATATAAGGCTTCCTTTGTCTATAAGATTGTAAAGAAAAAAGATCCAATGCACCATCCAAAGCTAAACTTAAAAAAGCACATAATTGGACAAACCCAAATTTGAATAATGATATAGATGTTGATCTCCAAACCATACCACCTTCCTATGAAGCTCAGAATGCTGAGTCTCCAGTAGATTTTTTCCTGCTTATCTTGTTAGCAAACAGCAAAATCTAAATGTTTCTCTATACGAGTTTTATCTTATATTTGGTGCTATGTTACTTAGCGGATATGCAAAATATCCCAATAAACATATGTTTTGTAATTCTTCTGATGCTATTCCTATTATGCTAAAGAATTCTATGAGGCTACATCGATTTGAACAACTCATATGACATCAACATTTCAATGATAAGAGTAACATTAAACAAACCGATAAGTTGTTTGAACTCAGGTCAATTATCAGATTGCATTATAAGATTTTTAATGTGTGAATTGAGAAATCTTTTGATGAACATAATACAAAACCCAATATCTTAAATGTCTTCGAAACAGTATGGTCAATGTGAGAGTAAAATGTTAATTTACAATCAAATATTATATGTAAATCCCGAATTTCGTTCACACGTGTGACAGGAGTATTATTAATAAAATATTCATGGTGAATAGGCGAATGGGATCTAGCAAAAGTTGTTAAAAAGCATTTATTAATATTAAGTTCCATATCATTTCTACCACACCACTCATAAAAATCATTTACTTGTGACTGAAGCTGAGAAATGTTATCCTCATTTTTGACAGTGTTATATATTTTAACATCATCAGCAAACATTAAAAAGTTAACTTCCTTAAAAATAGAGTGAACATCATTCAAGAACAAATTAAATAAAAAGGGGCCACAGTGGGAACCTTGTGGTACTCCAGATGTAGCTGTAAAAGCATTAGAAACAAAACATTCTATTTTTACACTTAAACTTCGATTAGTCAGGTAACTTTGCATTCAATCAAAGAGACTTCCAGAAATACCATAGGCTGTAAGTTTCGCAAGTAAGATATTATGATTGACTCTATCGAATGCTTTAGAAAAGTCAGTATAGATGGAATCTACTTGTAACTTGTTTTCCAAAGCGATAACAATGTCATTCTGATAAAGAAGTAAATTAGTTACTGTAGATTTACCCTGTACAAAACCGTGCTGTTTATTCACCAGAATGAATACTGAATTCACAAGTAAGCTGCTTAGTAACTAAATAATCTAATAATTTTGGAACTGCTGATAAAGTACAAACTGCTCTGTAGTTTTCAACATTTGACTTTGAACCAGATTTAAATATAGGTTTTATGTAACTACATTTCCAGCAATCAGGAAAAAGCCCATTCTTGCAAAGATTTATTGAAGAGTATATACAATGGCTTAGATATAGTACAAACACAGTGTTTTAATAGATAGTTAGGACTGCCATCAGGGCCAAAATTTAGTTTAGGAGACAAATTGTGACTACTCTCAAAAATAGTATTAATGTTAAAAGAGCATGAACTCATGTTACCAGCATTTTCAAATTGATATTGTGGGGGAGGTAGTATTGTGGTCAGTGAACACTGTAGAAAAAAATTTGGGAATAAATTCAGAGCTTCCTCCAGTCCCCAGAACTACATACTTTGATCATTTCCTAATGTTCAATCTCAAATTAATCCCTTAATTCGTAATCTCACATTTTTTCTTAACTTCCTAAACTTTTATAGTTTCACCGTGTATGATTGAAACATTGGGAAACATCGAGTAATATTTTAATAATTAGAGTCCATTCAACCTGCAAACTTAATAAAATGCCAAATAATATATTTTCCAATTGAAATTTACAAGTTTTGCAATAGCTTCCTTTAAACTGTAGTTGCAATCTTTCAACATGCAAAGTCCGTAGTTCGGTTGTCATGCAACTTATTGATGAATTGTATATTTTGACGAGATTATAAATTACCCAAAGGGACTATTTTGGGTTGCAGTCTAATTGAAATAGTTACCTTGTTAACAAGTGCGTAAGTCGTTGTTAGAAGTTACGCCGAGTGTAATTATTATCAGTAGCTGTCATTAAAGGCAGTCTATCATAGAAAGTTACCTGAACATCATCTATAGTGTAATTATACGTAGCTGTCAATAAAACCATATTTTTACTCCACACTCAAACATTTATTTACCATCATCGATCGAGAAGAAGCGGACAAAAAGGCATTACAAAACAATTCGATCCTGAGATCTACGTCGAATTGTCCATTGGTGCTTCGACAAAACAACATCAAAAGGGCGTTAATTGGATTGGAGCTTTGAAGGAGACGACCCTTAGCGACCTGAATAGCTGTTCCCCAGTTCCGTACAAGATTGACGATCAAATTCGAAGTGTGGAGAAAAGAAAATATAAAGGCACCGAAATTAGAAGTAGAAGCCTTCGAGAACCTTTGAGCACCAGAGAACCTGAGTAGCAGTCCTTAAGTCTACGGTTCCAGCTGTTTGGAGGTGAAAAATCTAGCGGCATCCAGAGATCCAGCTCACCAGTTCCAGTTGCAGTTCTAAGAAAGAGGCAGCGCAGCAGATTCCAGGCCCACCCGGTGACATACAAGTGAACGTCGGGATAAAACTGTAAGTTTTTGAATATTCATTAATATTTAGGGCAGTGCATTTTTTTTTTATAAAGTAAAAAGTTTATTAAAGAAACTTAAGCATCGAATTTTACTAATTTTTATTGAAATATTTATTCTGTATACTGTATATCTATTTACTTAAAATATTTACTGGTAATATTTTGTCTAATTCAAATCTAACAGTTTGATTATTTGGATATTAAGTATATTTGGTAATTTTGATTTTTACAATTTGAAATTTTTAAAACATTTGATTTTCTAAACATATATAAAATCCTGACATACTGACACATTTAATAAATCAAGTTATTTTTATACTACAATCTTGCGTTTATTCAACTCCATATATTTATGTCGCATATGCATTTTTTTATAAAGACTTTTATGTCTCTGGCTTAAAAGTGAAATTATTTCATTGTACAAATCAGCGTTTTTGAGGTCGTTGGTTTATTATTGAGAAAGGTTTTTTTTGCTGAGACATTATTTTGAATATAGGTCAAGTTTATATTTAAAACATGAAGAGATTATACGCAGAACACGAAAAACTTAGACAGGAAATATCAAAAATCTTGACTAATATTAAAAAACTGAAAAAAGAAAAGCGTACTACAGAATATTTAAACATAAGGCTGCAGACAGTTGAAGAATTGTGGAATGACTTTGAGGAACAAAATAATGAAATTGTAGAAAAAGGTTCAAAAGATGATAAATATTTGACATCTAACTATTACGAACAAGTACGGAAAAAATATGAAGAAACGAAAAAGACTTTAGAGGAGTTTATTAAAAATTCATACAAGTCTTCGATAAAAATTAGAGAAGTAGAAATTAGAATGGGAAAACTTCATAATTTATTGGAAGACGACGGAAACAATGAAGATATACAAGAGGATTTAAAAGAAGAGGTACAAAAAATAGATGCTTTAATAATGGAAATAACTGTGGAAAATGAACAGGATGCACTAGAAGGTGAAATAGAAAGATTTTATACGATGAAAAGAAGGGTGCGGTCGATTATAAAAGTAAATAAGAGATTGGAGGCGGAAGGATGCAAGAAAGAAAAAATAATACTACCTCAGGCGAAGTTACCCTCTTTTGAGGGAA
Organism: Diabrotica virgifera virgifera; assembly: GCF_917563875.1. Taxonomy (NCBI): domain Eukaryota; kingdom Metazoa; phylum Arthropoda; class Insecta; order Coleoptera; family Chrysomelidae; genus Diabrotica; species Diabrotica virgifera. The sequence continues at coordinate 77,713,053 of NC_065448.1, forward strand.
GATACGAGGCTTGGGGAACATTCTTTGATATTTTTAAACATTTGATACATGAGAATAACCAACTATCAAATGTGGAAAAAATGCAGTATCTGAAAACAAGCCTCCGAGGAGAAGCAAGTAGAATAATACAACATTTAAACACAACAGAAGCAAACTACAGTGCTGCGAGGATGAATCTATTTATATTAATAGACAAGATACTTCAGGCTGCGGAGATAAAAGAAGCGTCAGCAAAGGCGCTTAAAAAATTACATGATACTATCCACGAATGCTTAGAAGCGATTAGTGGACTAGGTATAATGACAGAGTCCTGGAGTCCTCTTATAGCAAGGATAAGCATGTTAAAGTGGGACACAGAAACCAGGAGATTATATGAAACGTCAATTCAAGACAGTAGGGACATTCCGACATGTAAGTCAACACAGGAATTCCTACAAAGAAGATTCCAGACATTGGAGATGTTGGAAAAAGAAAGGAAAAGGACAGATCACAAACAACAGGCAAAGAAGAAGATAACCTGTGTGGTATGTCATGAAGAACATAAACTGTACAAATGTCCAAAGTTTCTAAGTCTACAAGTACGTGAAAGAAACAAAATCGTAAAGGAAAAGCAATGGTGCGGTAGATGCCTACTACATAAAAAAGAAGTACCATGTTATTCCACTTATAGATGTGCAGAATGTAATGGACAGCATAGCTCATTACTACACATGTCAGAAGGTCAGTATGATAACAGAAGGAAGTCTGAAAACAGAAGGCCAAAAAAAAAGACCCAATTCTAGTGGGATCAGAGATGACAACAGTTACGACGGATCGTCAAGGAGACAAGAGAATACTGTGAGCTGTTTAAGTCATCAGAATGAAGAAGTGCTACTTGCAACGGCATTAGTACGAGTAAGAGACTCAAAAGGAAGCTCACAATTGATGAGAGCATTGATTGACCAAGGCTCGCAGTCATCATGCATTACGGAGCAGGCCGCTACAAGTCTCGGAATAAAAAGAAAGGCTGTGCACGCTCAGATATCTGGAATTGGCAATGAAGACCCAAGGACGTCGAAATGGAGCGTGACATTAAAATTACAGGCGCATTTCAAAAATGAATTTGAAATGAAGACCGAAGCACTTGTGCTACAAAAAATAACAAAGAATCTACCGGAAAAGGAGATACAAATAAAAGAAAGGAACCATAGGAATTTAGTTCTGGCGGATCCAAATTTTAATGAAACAGGTCCAATAGATATTCTATTAGGAGCCAAAGAATATAGTTTGATATTACTGGATGGAGTAGATCGAACGAAGAATGTCATAAAACTTCGAAATAGAAATAGAAAAACAACTAGTTTCACATACAAGTTATTACAAATAGTCAGAGAGCCCAACGCACGAAAGGCAAAAAGAGGATTTAGAATGTGGGAAAAAATTATTCGTTATAAGTATAATATATTTAATATTTTTAACATATTAAAACGATCAAATGCAGACCTGAAAAGGAGGAAAATGTCAGCACGTATGCATATAGTGAGAAAATTAGTCAATTTTGTCACATCTCTTCCATTGTTGGTAAAAGATGGCGTTGGTGTCTTGTTGTTGGTCCCAAGGAATCTACTTGCAGTAGATTTTTAAAAGCCGATCAACATATCCAATCATAATGTAGCCATTCGGGGAGATGAGTTCCTCGATGAGAGTTCGAAAAAACACAGCATCACAACCAAATTTAATTAACACTTTAAAACAGTTTCATCTGGAACAGTTTCACTTAAATAGATTAGATTTGAATTAAACAGAAAAGCTGAATCATAAATTCTAAATATTCAAGTTATAGGTAGCACTGCTCGAGTGAGATAATAATTCAAAAACCGAGTGAATAAGTGTTATTATTGTTATATTATTATTATTTTATATTATAATGTGTTTAAACATTTTCTATTGGTCGTCTCTTTCTTTTAAGTGGCCAATATGTTCAATCTCAAATTAATCCCTTAATTTGTAATCTCACATTTTTTCTTAACTTCCTAAACTTTTATAGTTTCACCGTGTATGATTGAAACATTGGGAAACATCGAGTAATATTTTAATAATTAGAGTCCATTCAACCTGCAAACTTAATAAAATGCCAAATAATATATTTTCCAATTGAAATTTACAAGTTTTGCAATAGCTTCCTTTAAACTGTAGTTGCAATCTTTCAACATGCAAAGTCCGTAGTTCGGTTGTCATGCAACTTATTGATGAATTGTATATTTTGACGAGATTATAAATTACCCAAAGGGACTATTTTGGGTTGCAGTCTAATTGAAATAGTTACCTCGTTAACAAGTGCGAAAGTCGTTGTTAGAAGTTACGCCGAGTGTAATTATTATCAGTAGCTGTCATTAAAGCCAGTCTGTCATAGAAAGTTACCTGAACATCATCTGTAGTGTAATTATACGTAGCTGTCAATAAAACCATATTTTTACTCCACACTCAAACATTTATTTACCATCGTCGATCGAGAAGAAGCGGACAAAAAGGCATTACAAAACAATTCGATCCTGAGATCTACGTCGAATTGTCCACCTAAATATAAATGGCAAGGTACATCATAATTTTTCTTGCGACTCTATAAATTTCCAAAAAGTGCGTGAGTCGTGAGTCACTATTAATTCTAAATTCAGAATCTCTAACATATAAATTATAACAATCTTTATTTAGTCTACTACATTCAGATCTTAAGTTATGAAAAATAATAAAATCATCATAATTGTTGATCATCTTATATCTTTTATGATATTTTTTCTTTTCTATTATTAATCGTTTTAACTCCTGGCTAAACCAAACTGGAAATGAACTTGTCATACATACTTTTTGAGGAACATAAGAATTTATTGCATGATTGGTAATATCGTAAAATTTAGACACAGCGTCCTCAATATTCAAAGCCTTTAGTGACTCACAATTTATTTCTGACAAGAAAAAGTTCATACCTATGTAATCACCGTTTTTAAAATCATAATATGACTCTGCGAACTTTAAAGAATCACTGTTATTTATTATATTAACATCAAACATTACACCATTGTGGTTAAGGAAGTTAGGAAAAATTAAATCAGCAGCATTTACAACACTCAACTCGTTACAATTAGAAAAGATTAAGTCTAAAATTACGTTTCTACTATTGGACACAAAATTATTTTGAAAAATGTTGTAGAAACTGTAGCAATTAACCATATGTAAAGCTGGTGAATTTGGTGGATAGTTCAATAAACTAACCCCTAAATTATCGTTTGTCCACATAACATTTGGAAGAATAAAGTCCCCAGAAATAAAAACCTTAGAGTAGTTATTGTTCATTAATATAAAATCAAGGACATTACAATGATCTTCATATATTTCATGATCAGACCGTGCTGGTGTGTACACAGAGCCAAAAATAACTTTTTCTATTCCAATATTAACTAGTACAAAAATTTGTTCAACTTTAGAATGAGGTATAGATAAAGCAAAACTGTTAAACTTTTTCTTAACAGCTATAAGGACACCACCACCTCTTCCCTTATCTTTAAAATGATCAAAATTATCACGATCTGCTCGAAAGATATTATAATCAGAATCCAAGCCCAATTCTGAATCAGAATAGCTATTTGTCAACCATGTTTCAACAAGTATAATAACATAACTCGAACACAATACACTTAGACTAAAATCTATCAACTTCGTACGCATGCCTCCCACATTATGAAAATAAACAGATAGCTTTGAATGATTTAAATTAGATTTATCCCTACAGATTAGTTTTTTTCTCTAAGAGGTAAAATTTTAGGAATTCCATGCACATACTTGATAGTCAGATTTGTTTCACCAGTACTCTTTTTTTATTTCCAGTTCCTTCCTTTTTTTTTTTTTTTTGGGGAGGTGAGAATCTTCAAAAGACCGTCTGGGAAGGTGTCCCAGGTGTGTCGGATTCGATCCGTCACGCTTCACCGTGCCGAACCGCCTACCGACTAAACTCACCTCCTCTTCCTCCAGCCGACAGGTCTGGAACCGCTCTTGGCGAGCATGTCTGACCCGTCGACCTTACTCATAACTCCCCCCGGGCACCCTCTGCGTGCACTCCGTAGATTAAGCGGCCACCCAGCCGCCTCGTCCCGCACACACCCCGCACAAAGACCGGTCGGTGAAGACGACCGTCCCGTGCAGCCCATGTGCGGGTGGGGCGACCGGGGTGCCCCCAATCAAACATGAACTAGCAAAAGGATACCAGTCGACAGTTACGAGCAACTCCAAACATTCGTGCTTTCATCAATTCGCACTCACACTCATACCCATTCATTCTACAGTTAAAAAGGAAGCAGTCAGTGAGGTTGGGTGTAAAAATCCTCCCCCACTACCTGATACAAAACAAAAAACAGACTAAAAAAACAAGACAAAACAGAAAGTAAACAAAACAATAAAAAGGCGGTCAGCATGGGTTAGATCATTGATTATAAACACACACATAGATACCTCACTCTAAGGTAAAAACGAATTCAGTGTTAAACTCCGCCTACTTACACCTCTTTACCCCTCAAGCCTAAGTACTACCTGACTGTATGGTGGCGACATTAATTGAAATCTTTGCCAAGATTGAAAAATAAATTTGAGTTACCTGCTCCAGCCATTGTCCAGTGCAATAGACGACAATATAAGGGTAGCATTCAGCATTTTCACAAATAATTTTAACGTGCTTGTAATCTATATTATGGAATTCCGATTTTACTTCAGAAAAAACGCTAAAAATTGATTAATGAAAACAGTAGAGGATTTTTAAAAATTATTTATTTATCAATACACTACAAAGGAATAACAAAATATAAAATACATAATAAAATTAGCAGTGATAAATTACATGTCATGTAAATTACTTTTTTGTAACTTTTCAAACAAATTAATTTCCAGAATTGATGCAAACTAAAATATTTCAAGCTAAGATACATAATTTATTTCCAGATTTAGTCCATTCACTCACGGTAAAATATTGCAAAAAACCTCCTAATTTTAAAGAATCGCTTGGATTGACATGAAATTTGGCTTACGCCTAGCTAAGATGTCAAAGAAAAACAAATGATGTACCGATGTGTGCTTTGGCCCTATGGTTCAGTATCACCCCTTCTCGGGAGTGAAAAAATATATGTTCAAGATAAGTTCAGAAGTGCCTAAAATCACTAATTCTAAGCAACTTTTGTTCTATAGAGTTTTTTCACTACGTCAATACTTATTTCGAGTTATTGAAAAATAAGTTCTTTTTCGTCAAATTCCATGTTGAATATTTCAACGTGAAATAATAAAAAAAATGAAGCACTTTTCGACGAAAACTCATTACAACTTTTTATAAATTTTTACAAAATAACTGCAAATATCTAGGAACCTGGGTAAATAAAAACGATGACCAATGTATCTATTAGAGAAATCAGGACACGCATTGAAATTGCAAGACAAGCATTTATAAAAATGAAAAAAATGTTTGTTAATCGAGATCTTCCTCTGTAGCTGAGGATAAGAGCCTTAAGATGCTACGTGTTCTCGACTTTGTTACATGGAATGGAAAGCTAGACACTAAAAGTAGACAATATAAATAAGATGGAAGCATTTGAGATGTAGTGCTATAGAGGGATTTTGAAAATACCTAGATCTAACGAGTTACAAATGCAAAAGTATTAAGAAGGTTACAATGTTACAAAAGGATTGCGAGGTGATAAAGAACATCAATACAAGAAAGCTGGATTTAGGCCAAATTACCAGAGGAGCGAAATATGAGATATTAGGCTCATAATGCAAGGTAAAATTAAGGGTAAAAGATCCATAGGTAGAAGAAGAATTTCCTGACTGAGAGACTTAAGAGAGTGGTATAGTTGCAGCTCAATAGATATTTTCAAAGCAGGCGCCAATAAGGTACGGATAGCTGTAGTGATGGCCAACCTTCGATATGAGAAGGAACTTCGACAAGAAGAAGAGGATATAAATGTTGTTCTGATAGTAACATTGTACTACAAAAAATTGACAATTTATCTAGAAAAGGCAATATAGAAGTCTGTGCAAAATAAGAAATTGTACTGAGGTGAACTAAAATCAATATGATTTACTGTTCGATCGCATACTTTTTACATTTAAAAATTATCTAAGGACTTTCTAGAATTAAGACATCGATGTTTTAAAAAAAAGTAGTGGTGAGTACCAAATACAATAGATTATTATCTTTCTTTGAAAAAATACCACAAATTCCCAACGTTCAAAATGAATAATGTAAGTACATACATATCTTGATAAAGTGACAGGGAATTTCCAACATATAAATAGTTGAAGGCCATTTGCCTAGGAACAATAGGTAAAAGCTGGATTAAACAGACAGGATTAGAAAGTTTAAAACATCACTAATGAGATCATATTTAAAAACAAAGTAAATAAGTATATTTGAATGTTAATTCTTTTCAAACTAAGATCACAGTATAAAGAGGGAACCTCTATATACTGTGATAAGATTGTAAAATTAAAATATTGGGAAAAAAAGATATATATTTATTATTTCTTTTTCTGAAGAAGTACTTTCATTGTTGACAATATTGAAACATTTTATTATTATTAAAAGTCGAGAACAATTAAAAACCACGTTAATATTTATATGAAAGTGCTTTAAAAATGAAGGTATATGACTCTTGAGAAGAATTAATATTTTTTAACAAACTTGGTATACGACTCATAATATCTGACATCTGATTCTTTTATTTTTAGTTTTGAGACATGCAAGTTTTTATCAATAATACATTTTTCCCTAAACTTAATAAAAAAGTTTTCTATATGATTCCAAGGTTTTAAGACATACTGATATTGTTTTCCTGATATTATAAAATACTTGTTAATATCTACTGTATATAGAGACTAAAGCTAATAGTGTAGTTTAACATACAGTTAAGTCCACGGTTATTTACCCGTGCGTCATTCATACCCGGCGAGATAAAACATATACTTTTTATCTAGCATCATTCCCTTCCACGCATGAAACTAAAGACAAACCAGCTACCGCCTGTTATTAAGTAAAAACACATGTTATTTTTATGAACGCACTAAACTCAGTACATTGAAAAGATCTAGGTAGAAAAAAAGACGTTTTCATATTTTAAATACAATTTGTGACGTTTCTGGTTTGTTTACTTTTGTGGCTGTCAGTCTGTTGAATTTTTTGCTGTTTACTTGTCGAATTTTTGCATTTTGATGTTTGTTTACCTTTACTTTTATCGAAAATAAGTAATTTTCTGTGAATCTTTTCCCTTTTAATTTTCTGTTTGCTTTCATTAACGTTATACCACTGACAAGTTTTAAAAAGTTTGATTTTTACCAAAAATTTTATAATTTTCCTTTTATGGTCTTCGCAGCTTTTAAGCCAATTAGTAGTTAATAAAATATGGTTAGTCACATAGGTTTCAATTTTTTCGAAAACTGCATTATCTACTTTAAATAAATTAAAAGCCTCGTGAAATTTTTCTAACAATATTGTAGTAATAGTAACAAACAAATCTGATGGTCTCTGAAGAAACTTTATTTCTTCATTTGCGCCATAATCTCTGAAAAGTAACATTAATTCGTGTTTCTGTAATAGAATTTTGTTGTCTTTTAGCAAGTCTTCCTGGCATTTACTACAATTCAAGTTCTTTATAATCTTATAGTAAATATAACCAGCGACATATGTAACAGCACACGTTTCTAAATTTGTTATGCTACATTTGCTGGAATGTGCCGTGCTTAAAATTTGGTTGTCATTATTTTCCTTTTGCATGTCTAAAGATTGTTCTACATGAACTGTTTGGGTTTCAATGGACTCGTCAGATATTTCGACGCTGGTTACTTCGTGGGTTAAATCTAAATTATCAGTTTGTGCTATTTCACAATTTCCATTGTCTAAAGCAATTTTTAGTTTAATATTTGTGTTATGCTTAATGGCAATTCTTAACTGACTAACACTAGGTGTTGGATTGTAACCACCCCGATTGCGCACAATAGAGAAAAAATTTTCTAGAGGATCTTGGTTCAGAAAAGATGTTAAAAGATATGACACATTATATTTTTGAAGTTCCTCCCACAAACATAAAACTGACAAAATTGTCCACTGAAAGCCGTGTAGACAGTGAATATTATTTCTCTCTTTCTGATTTTCAAAAACTTTAATTTTTTTAAAATATTCTAAACCTGCTTTTAAGTTTTCAGTTGACTTGCTTAAAGTTGACATTGGCTTTCTGTTTGGGTTACTATCACTACAATATTTGCTGTTAAGACCATCAAAAATATTATTTATAATTTTTAAAAATTCGGCAGTATGAGGAGCCGTTTTGGTGTGTAACTGGCCTACAGATTTTGCTGTTGATATTGCTGAGGCAACTGAGTTGGAAAAAATTTGGGCTGCTAATTTTACACGCATTTTTTGGAAATTATTAGGGAAAATCCTCTGATTTCCTATTTCTATTGCAGGCTGATCCTTACATGCGCCTAACAGCTTAAATAAAGCTCTATTATTAGATGCTTGATCACACACTAACACTTTTGGTATATACCCAATATTTGGTAATTTTGAAACAACTTCAACTACAATGTTTTTTAAGTTGTCGCTATGTATTGGACCACCTGTAACAAAATAGCAAATCGGAATCTTCCAGTTATGTAGCAAGCCGCGCATCATGAAAACCAGACCTGTGTTGGCAAGTTTGTTTGTTCTTCCTAAAGCACCTAAATCTTGAAACCCTTCTATAATGTCATCTAATTTATTGTGCTCCAATTTTTTTTTCAAAGAAAGAAACATTAACACACAAATTTTTTCCAACTCATCCATTGTCTCTGCTTTTTTCTTCAACTTGTCAATTAAGGAAGTGTTTAAACCAGTTCTTAATTTTATGACACGCAACCAAGTTTGAATTGTTTTTACTGAAGGTAATATAAAGTTATAAATGGCCAGAGCTAAATCCTTTTCATTGTGACTCCATTGTGAACGAGTTTTGTGTGAAAACTGCATATTAACAAATGTGTGCACGTATTTGCTTTTATTTTCTAACAGTACCGGTAACATGAATTTGGTTGCCGATTTTTTGTTTTTTGTTGTTCTTCTACAACGCCGACTGTTCTTCTGACGGCACTTCTTCTTTAAAGCACTTACTTGATACTCCAATTTTTTTACCTTCTCCGTCAATTCAGTTTCAAGTTTTGTGGGCAAATTAATTTCAAAACTGGAAATATCACTGAGACTACTACTTGATCTCTTAGGCGATGGAGTTGACCTAACCATACAATCGTCACCTGTAGATCTTTTACGTTTCGTACCGCAATAAACGTATGTAGAGCATACTGGTGGGATATCACCTAAAATAGGTGTAATCATTGAAATGTATGTGTAATTTTAATTAAAGCAAAACAAGCATCATCATTATTTCTGGAGTGATAGTAACAACGCATTCATATTTAAAAAAAAATCTCTTTTGATTTAATTGTATAAAAATATTTAAATCATTCAATATCCACTGATTTTATATAAAATATATTTTAATAGTAGTATTCTCATTGACAAAGCGCATTAGGCAAACATAAAAATATTTATAAAATTGAGTACTCACCTAAATCAGTTGTTAACTGTGTAAATTTTAGAGGAACAGCATTTTTCCTTAATAACTTTCTTTGGCCACTTTGGTAAATATATTCCACTGCAAAATGATGCTGGCAAATTACCCTCTGTTTAAGGTCAGTGATATCCATCAATAAAATATCAATGTTCCCGCAGTTTTTTTGCCAAATTTTTGTACGCTCTACGTCTTTCAGTGGAAATTTAAAGAAAGATATATTATTATTTGTTCCATCGTTTCTTTCAAAACATCCCGCGTAAACACACTTATGAGTTACAGAGGCCATTTTGTCTAAAATATGAGTCCTTTTTTTTATAAAATTCCGCTCTAATTTGTCACAACACCTGCCTGTCACAGATAATACACCTATAGGGTAAGTTCGGCCCTGACACTACTCCTACCTCCTCGCAAGTCAGAGAGAGAATGAGAAATCTCGATACGGTTTTCGAGTAGCGCCATCTAGTTTTTGATACGTCTTTCGGTTACCAAGAGGTGAGCTATCTATGGTGTTTTTAATCAATGGTTAGATGTAAAAGGTCCTCCCCCTGCTGACTACCGCTTACAAAACGCAACACATTTGAGTAATAAAATTGATTTAAAATGATAAATATTGTATAAATAAGATTGAAGAAGTAAATAAGTAGACAAAACAAGATAAAATAAATAAATAAGTAAAACTAGTTAAAATAAGACAGACAGCGCAGGTTGGATGTAAAGGATCCTCCCCCCACTGGCTGCCATCTGCGACACAAAAATAAAAACGTTAAAAAATAAATAAATAGCCGGTCATCCCGCTTGCAGTCGCCTCTCTTTCTCCTCTTTGTGCTTCATTGTCATCGTGACAAAAGCAATGATCAGGTCGAAGCCTCTCTTGCTATTGATAGCTTTATCAATTAGCTCGTGAGGCTCGCCTAGAGGGGATCCCAGTCCCAGCTGCAGCTCGGTACGTCCCGCCTGGTATGCAGGGCACACGAAGACGACATGCTGCGCGTCATCCACTACTCCACACTCAGGGCATAGATCGTCCACGGTTTTCCCTATACGATGAGTAAACTTCCTGAACGATCCATGTCCCGTCAAAAATTGTGTGAAATAGTAGCTGACGCGCCGATGCCGGCACTCGTACCACCTCACCACATCTGGAATCAGGGATCTCGTCCAGGCCGCCTTCTCGACTTCGGCTGCCCATTCCCTCTGCCACATCTCTAGACTTCTTTTCCTTTCTTGTGGACCTGAACCTATTGCCCCGTTGCCCCTCTGGTACATTCGGACTCTTTCTCTGGCCAGGATGTGCACCGGTACAGACCCAGCCACCACCTGTAAGGCAATGGTTGATACGGTTCTGTACGCGCTGCACACCCTGATCAGAGGTTTCCTTTGTGTCCTAAGAAGCACGTCTTTATACTTTTTCATTCGAAGGACCTCGTGCCACACTGGGGCTTCGTATAAAACTATGGATAAGATGGATTGTGCCATCACTATTCTCTTCTGGGATCCAAGACCCCCTATATTTGGCATAAATTTATTTAGTATAGAGGTCCTTTCTTCTGCCTTCCGACATGCTTCTTGTACGTGTTGTCCGAATTTAAGCTTGTCGTCGAAAATAATTCCGAGGTACTTAACCGTCTTTTGGGGTCTTATTACAGAGCCTTTATATCCAAATATTATGTCATCTATCTTTCTTGGTCCCCTCAAGATAATGGATTCTGTCTTCTCTACTGCTAACTTTAGATCATCCAGTTCCTTCCTAGGTTCATTTAAATAATTCCGCTGACTGATAGTAAGATCGGAGCTTACTCTAATATTTGAAGGTAATCGACTTCGGTTTTTTAGTACACGAATAACACTAACAGAACTGTCCAGAATTGCTTTAATTGGTCGAGGCCTATTTCCTTGCTTTCCAACACGAAACAACTTTTTTATGGATACTTCAGTAAAACTTGAAAGTAATTCTTCAACTGTTTTTAAATCGTTGGCAGATTCGGGAACATTGAACAACATGAGGTTATTTTCACGTGTACGACGTTTACTATATTCACTTATAAAAGATTCATAATGATTACCAGTGTCAGTCGATTTCACATGATCAGAATTTGAAACAATTAATTTGGAACTTTGAGTTACTTTATCAACTTCTGAAATGTCCATTCTTAGTATCCTTTGCTCTAAAGTTGTAATTTTGCAATTAAGGCTTGATGAGAAATTTTGGAGTTCTAATTACAGATCATTTACTTTTTTTATAAGGACAGGTATGTTTAAAGCATCCCTACATGAAGGGCAAAAGAAAGGCATTATTCTATTAGACATAACTACAACTTTTACTTCAGAAGCTGATAAGCCAGAGCAAGATTTACATATTACTCTTTTGCATAAATCACATGGGCATCCAAACATCTTTTTGGCATTTTTTGGCTTCTTTACAATTACATGAAATCTGACACTTATAACATATTCCAACCATTTTCAAGTTTTTACAATTAGATCCTTTGCCGAATTCAAAGTACACTCCGCCACTGGTTACTAAAACACGTTAACTTTTTAAGTGGAAAAAAATCTCTTTTTATCATCAACTAATTACATTTTGGCATTAAATGCAATTTTACAACTAAACCATTAAATTTATTATTGTAACTTTATAATTTTCAATTAGATAAATCCTGAAGGATTATTTTGATGCAAAACTTCGGTATTTTTTCTTATTTAAAACCACTTTAAAATTGATACATTCTAAGAGCACATTTACTGTGTATCTAAAATTTATAGTTTTTTTTAAGTGATAAAATGCGTTAGAAAGAAATCGAAAAACTGTCTCGCACTGAAAAAAGCCTCTGAGAAGCACCATACCAGCAAAACGACGCTAGCTATTAACATTTTGGTACACAAAAGGGCACTATACTTGTGATTTGGATTTTTTTAAATGGAGAAGGTCCGGGATGGACTTTGTTGAAGCACAACAGAGAGGTTGAACTTCTTTTTCTTAATTCACACTGCTTTGCTCAACACTTTTGAGAGCTAGGAGCAACGGAGTGTTACTTGGAGATCGCACTTGAGTGATGCAACGGGATGTTGCCTGGATCTCAGCTGAGAACCACTGAGTCTAAAAAAAAGATGAGTTGTCCTTGTACTTGTGGGTGAAAGCGGGTCGCTGTATTCAAAAGTATTTTCCAAAAACACATGTCTTGAGACACATGCATAAAAATTAAACATTTGTCCTTTGTAAATAAATTTGTACATATTTACAGCGTTGGCAGTGTTGCAGTCAAAGTTTGAGTTATACGAATTATTTTTACATGTTCGAAAAAGTTATTCGAACATACTCCCCGCCAAGGAGGCCAAAGACGAATCATATCAGGGAGACAGAGAAAGGAGAAGAGAATCTAAGTCAAGTTGTGTTTTTTGTCTGAAGTCGTAGAGTCCGAATCAAACCAATCACTGCCTGCTATTAGCTCTAGGACTCTTGTTAGTTCCCACTTTAGTAAAGGAAGGTGGGCGTCTATATCATCGACTTGAATGGGACTTTAAATGGCAGTACACCACTTGGATCGAGTTTGTAGGGTTTGGAGATACACTACTTGCTGTGCAACAGAGAGGTTACGAGATAGAAGAAGAATATCCGGCTCGAAGGTCCACTTAAGAGAGAAGAGAACCGGGCTAGAAAAAGACCACTTGCTGCGCAAGAGAGAGGTTGTGAAAAAGAAGAAGAACATCCTGATCGAAGCTGGTCACTTGTTAAGATAATGTTAACAGGTTCAGCCTCAGCATGCCTTTTATTTTTATGAGATCTGCGGACCGGAAATTAATTTTGCTTAAATTATCAAATATGGGCCGTTAAATAACCCACAATATAATTTCCATTCAAATTTAGTCAATTGTGTATTATTTATGTAGCAATAAAAGTGAGAGTCGCGAATGGCTCACCCGGTCTGGAGGGCAGATGTCGTCCCAGGTTTGTCGGTACTTATTTGACTAAATCACGGTGTTGATGGTTACTTGCAATTATTGCATTACTTTACAAGTAACTCTTGAACGCATAATTTGAGAAATGTTATAAATAGGCCAGTACGTCTTCTTTTGAAGCTGAATAAGCTCGAATAAAATAACTATATGATGGAGTAATGTCAGATGAAGAGTGTGATTTATCAGATTCAGATGATTACGTTGTTTCTGATGGAAGTTATTCCAGTGAATTGGACATTCTGCCAAGAAAAAAAATTAGGAAGGATAAAAATATGGTATATATGGCATTTTTTTATTCGTAACTTGACATCAAATTATCTTATTTTGAAACCGCAAATACTGAAGTGTTCCCTTAGACCGATATTATTCAATGCTATAATACATAATATTGAACCGTGTCTCTTCACCGTCTCACGCGGTCTGATGTAAAATTTAGCTATGAACTGTGAGACACACCCGTAAGCTCACTCGGTCCGGCAAGATCACAACACCGTGAGACCCTGCCTCACGCGGGGTTGAACTTGTTAATATCTACAACATAAAAATAGGACGAACATAAAGAATGTCCTAAAAAAGAGAGATCAATATTACTATAGGAGTAAAAAATCTCGGGATAATACCTGTAATAAAAGGGGATTTCTAACACTATGGTTCAAAAAGAGCTTTTACGAAGGATACTAAACAATTCATTGAAGAGAGAAATACAAAATAGAGCAAAAAACAAACTAGGATATAAAGAGGAACAAACAACAATATAAAACTAATATATCTACCAAACCTACATCGTAAAGAGAGACACATTCTACAATTATAACAATGTTACTTAGTCTTTCTAATGTCTGTATATGTGCACTATTAGCTTTGAATCACCATCACGGCGATCCTGGTGTAGGGGCGATGTGGCAACCTTAATTTACAGATACATACCAGCAAAACGACGCGAGCTGCTAACACTTTCGTACACAAAAGGCCACTATTCTTGTGATGTAGATTATATTGCTCTTTTAAATGGAGTATGGTCCGGGATGGACTTTGTTGAAGCATAACAGAGAGGTTGAAACTTCTTTTTCTTAATTCACACTGCTTTGCTCACACTTTTGAGAGCTAAGAGCAACGGGGTGTTATTCAGAGAGTGAACTTGAGTGGTGCAACGGGATGTTGCCTGTGGATCTCGGCTGAGAACGCACTGAGTCTAAAAAAGGGCGGGTTGTCCCTGGTACTTAGTGGGTGAAAGCGGGTCCCTGTATTCGAAAGTCTTTCCAAAAACACATGTTTTTTGAGGCACACACATTAAAACTAAACATTTGTCCTTTTGTAATATAAGTAGGACACTGTATAGAATAATATGTTTTAAGTTAATTTTAAATAACCTTATCAGATGTGTACTATTGGAGTGACATTGACCGCAGGGGAACTTAGAGACGTGTTGTTGTGATTAACAATTAAATATAAAATAGACGACAAAACATATGAGGAATCAATTATATTATTGTACATAGAATTGCGACATGGTTTGGCCGATTTAATATTATAGATTAAGAGCCGCTATAGGTGAAATTTCTTAATCATTTTAGGCACGATGGGACCCTATAACTTACTTAGTAGAACCTAAAAGAAAAGGTTTGAACACTGTGCCGTCACTTTTCAGTGGCACATGAGTCGACAGTGGCGCATCAAACTTTCCACTTATAGACGGGATACATAAATTAAAAAATACCCTCCCTCACTACCAGAATTCAATTTTTTTTTTTCATTTATTTAAGTTCTATGTGATTAAGACATAAGATTCATCGTAATTTTAACCCACCACCCCCTTCCCCCTGTCCCACCATCAAAAACTTTATTTTCTATTTTATTTTTTTTTTGATGGGATGCAATCAGTTTTAAAATTTCAAAAAATTCACACGTATAGTTAAGGCTTTTATAAAACACGTCTATTTTTTATAGACCTGTAGGTTGAGTGTATATAACCTCAAAAAAATTTTTTTTTGTAAAAAAGTATAACTTTTTTTGGGGGATAGCTGCAGATCTAATTTTTTCTTAATCTTGTGTATTTTATCAAACACTATATTTCTAATTTTTTTTCAGATTTTTCTGTAACGCTGGTCACTTTCAAGAATCCAAAAAACTGTTTTTAGAGGGTTTTGGGTGGTTTGAACGTGTTTCTCCCATTTTTAAATATTTTAAAGGACTCAGTTACTTCAATTTACATATAACCTATAAAATCGAAATTGATTTGAAATATTATGAAGTCTATAACATAGGAAAATCCCCAAAAACCCCCCAAAAAACAGTTTTTCGGATTCTTGAAGGTGGCGAGCTACAGGAAAATCTGAAAAAAAATTAGAAATATAGTGTTTGATAAAACACACAAGCTTATGAAAAAATTAGACCTACAGCTATTCCCCAAAAAAAGTTATACGCTTTTTTGAAATTTTTTTTTTGAGGTTATGTACACTCTACCTGCGGGTCTATAAAAAATAGACATGTTTTATAAAAGCCTCAGCTATGCGTGTGAATTTTTTGAAATTTTCAAATTGATTGCATCCCAGCAAAAAAAATAAAAACGAAAAATGAAGTTTCTGATGGTGGGTGCAGGGGGAAGGGGGAGGTACGTTAAAATTACGCTAAATCTTATGTGTTAATCACATAGAACTTAAAAAAATAAAAAAAATTGAATTCTGTTAGCATCGTGCCTAAAATGATTAGGAAATTTCACCTATAGCGGCTCTTAGTCTATCATTGTTTATAATACACTTCGAAGACTTGTAAATAAAGTATGTTGTAGCAGATAAAGTAGTAATTATTTAAATAAGGACTATAAGGGTTATTTGAGTACCAACCCTTCAACATTTCTTGACTAGAGCATTATTTACAGCCAAGTGAACACTATATTATTATGGAGACAAAAATGGTAAAATGATTATTGAAAAAGAACAGATTTTCTGGAAAGAATATTTTGAACAACTTCTAAAAACAATTACAGCGACACACGAAGCCAACGATTACCATAAGATGAGACAGACCAACTAAACGCGCAACAAGAAGATGACCAAGCACCAACTCTTATGGAAATCAAGAAAATCATAGATAGCCTAAAAAATAATAAGAGCCCAGGGAATGATAATATAACGGCCGAAATGCTCAAAAATGGCAGATCAAGGCTAATAAGTAAAATACGAGTTGTTGAGAAACATATGGATACAAGAAACGATGCCAACAGATTAGACCGAAGCAATCATATGTACTATATTTAAGAAAGGACATAACATCGACTGTCAGAAATATAGGGGCATAGCATTGCTCAACATAACATAGAAAATACCAGCCATGCATATTAAAAATAAGCTAACACTAAACCATGAGAACCTAATTGAAGAATACCAATGTGGATTTAGGAGGGGACTTATTACTGTGGATCAAATCTTCACCCTTTGGGAAATATTGGCAGAAAGTCACGAATATGGAAAACAGACAGTCACACTCTTCATAGATTTTAAACAGGCATTCAGGGCCCCTGCAAGGCTGATTGGCGCCCGCGTGCGGGACATATTTTAGCGCCCTTTAAATCTACTATACTGGGTGAGTGGGGAGGAACGCACCAAACTTTAAGACTGTATAATATACGTAAAAATAATTAAAAATAACTCATATGTTGTTATTCGATTTTCATTTGTTTTCGAGATACGGGGTGTTAAAATTTTTCTTACAAACTGATGATTTATTTATTGCTCTAAAACCGGTTGAGGTGTGCAAATGCAATTTCGTGGGTTTTAAGGCATAGTTGGTGCACATGTTTTGACACGCAATTAAGAATTTTATATTCACCATTGGCGCGCGTACGGGTAATAGTCTAAAATTTTTGAAACAAAAAAAAATAGTACGCCACTGAGATATTTCAAATTAAAAATTATTTTTTAATTCCCTGTTCAATTTCTGACAAACAATATATTTTCATGTTTGTTCATATGACGCTTCGTTTTCATGCAAAAAATAAAATATCTTAACGCTTACAAAGTATTCGAAATAAGTTTCTACACATTCATATTTATAGAAACTTCGTCGAAAACTTTGTAAGCGTTAAGATATTTTATATTTTGCATGAAAACGAAGCGTCGCATGAAAAAAAGGGAAGATATATTTTTTGTCACAAATTGAACGAGGAATTCAAGAAAGATTTTTAATTTGAATTATTTCAGTGGCGTACCATTATCTTTAAAAAATTTCAGACTATTACCCGTACGCGCGGCAATGGTGAATATAAAATTCTTAATTGTATGTCAAAATATGCGCAATAACTATGTCTTAAAACCCACCAAATTTCATTTGCATACCTCAACCGATTTTAGAGCAATAAATAAATCGTCATTTTGTACGAAAAATTTTAACACCCCGTATCTCGGAAACAAATGAAAATTGAATAACAACACATTAGTTATTTTTGATTATTTTTACGTATATTATACAGTCTTAAAGTTTGGTGCGTTCCTCCCCACTCACCCTGTATAAAACTAATAAATACCTTTTAAAAAATTTAAACCCAGAATGAAAGACTACATTATTACTGAGGCCGAAAGTCCCTGAAAACTTCTATAATGTTTATTTTAATAAGTTACAGGGGTGAAAATAAAAGAGAAAATTTAGTGTGATTTTTAATAATTGCAAATATTTAATTCAAAAGAAACTTTTTATTCATTTTGAGGGACTGTCGGCCCTCGGCAATAACGTTATCATTCTGCGTTTACATTTTTTAAAAATACTTATTAGTTTTCTCAGGATTCGAAAAAATGAATACATTTAAAACACATTGAAAATTTTGACAGGCGACATTTTGCGCCTTTCCCCTTAAATTTTTTGCAACATTAATGAAGCACCCTGCATATTAAATTTAAAAGATACATTTAAGTACATAAATAAACAATAATATTTTGTCATTTCAAAGTTTTCAAACAAATTTTATACAGGGTGTCTACATAACTAGGAACCATATGGAGACTGTTTTATTATTAATTTTACGAGAAAAAGTTATTCTTCATAAAAAGTTCTGCATTGTCTAGAACTCAGAATGCAACCAAAATATCAAATTTTAGGAATCTTATACGAGGTATGTCAAAAAATATGAATTTCGGTCAAGAGCAAAGTACGTTTAGTTTTCACAATATTGAAAAGTTATTATGAAAAGTTGTTCAGCCTTAAAAACTATGTTTCTATATACAATTACATCCTTCTAATTGAAATATATTGTGATCTAGAAGGGCACTTTACTTTTAATCGAAACTCATATTTTTTACATATATCTCATATAAAATTGAAAAAAATGGATAGGATTTGATAGTTGCATCTTAGATTTTGGACCATGCAAAGCTTTTTTAGAAATAACTTTTTATCGTACATTAATTATTGTACTTTTCAACAACGCCCTTTTCATTTATTAGAAATAATGTGATAAGTCTTTTATTATTAATAATTATCCCTTTTCAGATATTACATTATTATCGCATTATTCGTAATAAATGAAAAGGGCGTTGGGTATCTGTAATTTGAGAAAAAAAATCATTTAAAAGGATGTAAAAAAGGGTTCAAGGCAGGTTTTGTTTATATTCGATTCAGAGTTGGACTACCATCTCCATATAGCAACTATTTCAGCATCCTTATGCATCATCAGTGAAGTTTATGCTGTCACAACTCTGAAGGGAATATAAACATTCTGCCTCTTTTAAGGCAAATCATCGCGATGCAATGAACCCACCTTTTGAGACGCAATCTAGCGACATCTCTCGTATTACGAGGAAAACAACGAAAAGCCCCAGATACAAAGTTTACTACTTTTTAAACAATTAGAATAATTGAAATAAAAATATAATAAACAATATTTTAAATCTAAGACTTTTCGTTAATAAACTGCTTTCTGGCTGCATCCTATATCTCCGGATTTTCGGATTAAAAGGATGTAATTGCATATTAAAACATAGTTTTTAATTACTTCCAAACAACTTTTGATAATAATAATTTTCGATATTGTGAAATATAAGATACTCTTGATCGAAATTCATATTTTTGATACTCATAAGATTGACACAATTTTATATTTGTTTGCATTTTAGTTTTTAAACAATGCAAAACATTTTATGAAGAATAAATTTTTTCCGTAAAATTAATAATAAAAAAGTTTCCCATATGGTTCCAAGTTACGCAGACACAATGTCTTAATTATTATTTTCTTTTTTTTTCAAAATCAATTGTAAGCCTAATAAACGAATAGACGAGAAGGGAAAAGATACTCAAGTCAAATACATAATCATAATTCATAGAGTATTTGTTTACTTAAGGGTAATTATCATAAATTCGAGTACTTAATAGATTCACTTTATACCAGTAAAACTGCTTGATCCAGTAAGTTGTGTTTTTGTTGGAGTAAAACTACTAAGTTGCGTTTTATGGGTGTTAATTTGTTTCTACTCATCAAGGAGTGTGATTTGATGTTTATTTCACTATTTTGAGTGTCGCATTAGTTTACAACATAAAATCGATTGGATGGTATGCCAAGCGTAATTCAATATACTTCAAAGAAAAAAATTAGGAAGGAAAAACAAAATGTAATATATTTTTGACGGAGTAAGTTCAACATTTCGGGACGAGAATAATTATTTTTTCAGTAATAACACAATATTTGATTTTTGAGATTTCTCTAGCTGTTCGCATGAAATAATTAAAATTGTATATAAAAAATGATTATCTCATTTAAAATAAATATTTCTTATTTACCAAACCTTCGGTTTGGCGCCCCTTTGGGGTTACGGCCGCGTGCGCCCGGTTACGGGGGCCCTGCAGGCATTCAACAGTGTGAAAAGAAAAGAACTATTTAAAGCACTCAGAGACTTAAACATTAGCACGAAACTGACTAAAATGATACAATTAAAATAGGATAAAACAGAGAACAAAGTCAAGGTACATAACAACCTAACTGAAAAATTTGAAGTCAGAGAAGGAGTACGACAAGGAAACCCATTGTCATCGCTGTTGTTCAATATATTGCTAGAAAAAACCCTACAAGAGGCACACATAAACAGATCTGGCCTCGTATATTTCAAGAAACACCAGTGCCTAGAATTTGCAGACGATATTGTGATCATAGCCAGAAGTAAAACAGAATTAAGAGACAGTGAGAAGATTAGAAGAAAAGCAAATAGCAAGGGCTTGTATATTAATGAAACGAAAACCAAATATATCGAATGGACAGACGAACCGTTCATTAATAGACAGTACCTCACGCTGACTACATCAAAGAATAAAACCTACAAATTTGAAAAAGTCAAGAAATTTGAGTACCTAGGAGCTGTATTCTCGTGCGAACCTGGTAACTGCGAGGAGATACAAAAAAGAATCATGGCTGGGAATCGCTGCCTATATGCCGTAAATAGAGTGCTAAGAAGTACCCACATATTTAGAGGTGCCAAAATCGTAATCAGACCTGTAGTCACCTATGTGAGTGAAACATGGACACTAACAGCAGCAACAGTTAAAACTTCAGATATGGGAACGAAAAGTGTTGAGAAAAATATACGGCGGAAAAACCATAAATGGAATATGGACACGCAGAACAAACCAACAATTAAAAGAACTATACAAAGAGTCTGACATAATAGCATTCATAAAGACTCATAGATTAAGATGGATAGGACACCTGCAGAGAATGCATCAAACCAGGATACCAAAGTGCCTCCTAACTAGTGCAATAGGGGGTAGGACGAGAATAGTAAGACCAAGGTCAAGATGGAAAGCGGAAGTGCAGGAAGATATCAGAAGATTAAAAGTGGCCAACTGGGAAAGAAAAGCAAGGAACAGAAACGAATGGAATATAATAGTCAACTAAGCCGTGGGTCTCCTAGGCCTGTAGTGCTAATGTATTATTATTATTATTACATATTTACAGCGTTGGCAGTGTTGCACTCAAAGTTGGAGTTATACAAATTAAAAATATTTTAAAATGTCTTACATGTTGTAAGAAGTTATGTGAACACTTTGTTTTTACATTCCCTTTCCCTTTTACTTCAAATGGTTACATTACAGTCAGTTTGTTTTTTAGATTTTCTCCAAGACAACAAAATGGAAAGTATGGAGGCACTATTTAAACATTCATCTCATGAAGGAACGTATATGAATCTACATGCCGAAGGAAAAACATTAACTAAACATATGGAAGTGGTAACTGGAAATAGCCCTTACAAGTGTGAAATTTGTTTTAAGCATTGTAGTAAAGCAAGTAATTTAGAATCACATTTGAGAGTGCACACTGGAGAAAAATCTCACAAGTGTGAAATTTGTTTTAAGCGATTTAGTCAATCAAGTGATTTGAAAAAACATTTGAGAGTACACACAGGAGAAAAACCATACACATGTAACATTTGTTTTATGCAGTTTACTACAGCAACTTCTTTGAAATACCATTTGAGAGTGCACACTGGGGAAAAACCTCATAAGTGTGAAATTTGTTTAAAGCAATTTATTCAAGCAAATACTTTGAAAACACATTTTAGAGTACACACTGGAGAAAAGCCGTACAAGTGTGAAATTTGTTTTAAGCAATTTATTCAAGCAAGTAATTTGAAAACACATTTGAGAGTGCACACTGGAGAAAAACCACACAAATGTGAAATTTGTTTTAAGCGATTTAATCAATCAAGTGATTTGAAAAAACATATGAGAGTACACACTGGAGAAATGCCTTACAAGTGTGAAACCTGTTTTAAGCAGTTTATTAACCCAGGTCATTTGAAAACACATTTAAGAGTGCACACAGGTGAAAAGCCTTACCAGTGTGAGATTTGTTATAAGCAGTTTTCTCAGAAAAGTAACTTGGAAAGTCATTTGATAGTGCACATAGAAGAAAAACCTTATAAGTGTGAAATTTGTTTTAAGGAATTTATTCAAGCAGGTGATTTGAAAGCACATTCGAGAATGCACACTGGAGACAAACCTTACAAGTGTGAAATTTGTTTTAAGCAGTTTACCATATCAAGTTCTTTGAAAAAACATTTAAGACTGCACTCTGGGGAAAGACCTCATAAGTGTGAAATCTGTTTTAAGCAATTTATTCGAGCGAGTGATTTGAAAATACATTTGAGAGTACACTCTGGAGAAAAACCTCACACCTGTGAAATTTGTTTTAAGCAATTTATTCAAGCAACTAATTTAAAAACACATTTGAGAATACACACTGGTGAAAAACCTTACAAGTGTGAAATTTGTTTTAAACAATTTAATCAAGCAAGTGCTTTAAAAAAACATTTGATGAGAGTGCACAGTGGAGCACAAACCATACATACTCTAGACGTTTCACGGCCATGTTAATCTTTTGGAACAAATTAACGCCATCTTTTGCTTGGAAAGGGAACTAAATTGACAAAATTTAGTTACGCGGGAGTTTCAAATATTAAATTGTGCGGAAATTTTGAAATAAAAGGTACAAATAAACAACAGAAAGGCAATTCAATGTTTTATTCAATAATTATACTAGTAACAAATTACCTTAAAAGTTCCATCTACATAAGAATGCTAAAAGTCTTGTCTACAGTTATGGTAGTAGGTAGTGTTATAATCGGGGCAGAAATTATACCAACATAAACAAAAATCTTAGTTTTACTGGAAACTTCAACTATTCCAATTTGTTTTTAAAATGATAAACACTACTGCTATGTGTTACGTGAAAGCACTGTTTTTGTATACAATCATGTTTATTATTTAGTTGAATGAAAATTTTAAAATTTTTGAAAGAATATCTTGTACTAAGATTGTTTAGATAAAAACCTTTTAATTTTTTACAAACTTCCGAAAAATATGCCCGAAATGTTGATGATACACTCGTCTATTGGAATAAACAGTTTCAGGATCCATTATATTGTTTTTTAAATGTGGAGAAACACAGCACGGAATGGTCCAACGCTTAGTGTAAACTAAAAATCTTATATATAAAAATCAATTGCTGTTCGTTAGTCTCGCTAAAACTCGAGAATGGCTGGACCGATTTGGCTAATTTTGATGTTGAATTGTTTGTGAAGGTTCAGGGAAGGTTTATACGGTATATATATTTTAGTAGCCACCAAAATTTTTACATCTATATGTATAAAATGCTCTTTTCACAGTGTTTGTTGTCATACTCCTCCGAAACGGTTTGACCGATTTTCATGAAATTTTACGCCTATATTTCGGCAGGACTGAGAATAGGTTGTTATCTATTTTTCATGCCCGTACGTCATAAGCGGATTGCCCATGACGTCATAACTGTCATAATAATGACGTGAAAAATACGAAATTAAGTAGGTAGACTCCTTGCTGACTTCCGTACAGAACCGTACTAAATTTTTTTCTCTAGCGCAAGCGGTGTCCAAAATACAATATCTTAAGCCGTAGAAATATTCTGAGGACAGAAGAAGACAAATTTCATCGAATAAAAGTGCAACTGTTTAACTTTTGGACTTAAATTGGGCAAAATATGAATTTTTTAATTTTTCGAAATTTTCAAAAAATATCTCTAAACGGAACTTTTCTGACGAACGGCAAGCAGGAGAAAAATTCTGAGCAAACGAAAAGAACAAGCAGCAGCTTATAAAATTTTATTTAATTTTTATTAATTTTGTCTAATTTTATTTGATTAAACAAATACATATATGTAATAATTTCAAATATGTTAATACACAAATTTAAGAATGTAACTGTTACGCTACAAACTTTATTTTGTTACTCCTAACTAAATTCTATTAAAAATGAATAACCATTTTCAATTTCGTTGCAAAACGAAAATACAGCCGAACCATATTCCAGTCCAATCAGAGAGTGCTGCAAGCACCTCTACCGGTTTCGAAACTTATTAGTCTCTCATCAGGAGGCACATATGCTGCTCTCCCTGATCCAACCAAAACAAACCCCAGCGTGCAGTCCCGAATTGCAACGAACGAAATGGCATAGATGCCCTAGCGGCAACTGCTAGCAAAAGACTAAGTTTTCACTCTAATGGCATATAACATATCCCACCAGAATGAAAACAATGGGAACCTTCTCTGGTTACACCTCCGAGGCTTCTACAATTTGCAAGCCATACGGATGCTGAGACTAAGGAAGATGAGGGAATTCTACAATTTACAATTCACGTCCCATCTGCTCAGCGCGGTAAAGTTCCAACGAGACTGGTTCCCTTCATACTCCACACAGAGTAAATGTAAATCAAAAATGAATAACCATTTTCAATTTCGTTGCAAAACGAAAATACAGCCGAACCATATTCCAGTCCAATCAGAGAGTGCTGCAAGCACCTCTACCGGTTTCGAAACTTATTAGTCTCTCATCAGGAGGCACATATGCTGCTCTCCCTGATCCAACCAAAACAAACCCCAGCGTGCAGTCCCGAATTGCAACGAACGAAATGGCATAGATGCCCTAGCGGCAACTGCTAGCAAAAGACTAAGTTTTCACTCTAATGGCATATAACATATCCCACCAGAATGAAAACAATGGGAACCTTCTCTGGTTACACCTCCGAGGCTTCTACAATTTGCAAGCCATACGGATGCTGAGACTAAGGAAGATGAGGGAATTCTACAATTTACAATTCACGTCCCATCTGCTCAGCGCGGTAAAGTTCCAACGAGACTGGTTCCCTTCATACTCCACATAGAGTAAATGTAAATCAAAAATGAATAACCATTTTCAATTTCGTTGCAAAACGAAAATACAGCCGAACCATATTCCAGTCCAATCAGAGAGTGCTGCAAGCACCTCTACCGGTTTCGAAACTTATTAGTCTCTCATCAGGAGGCACATATGCTGCTCTCCCTGATCCAACCAAAACAAACCCCAGCGTGCAGTCCCGAATTGCAACGAACGAAATGGCATAGATGCCCTAGCGGCAACTGCTAGCAAAAGACTAAGTTTTCACTCTAATGGCATATAACATATCCCACCAGAATGAAAACAATGGGAACCTTCTCTGGTTACACCTCCGAGGCTTCTACAATTTGCAAGCCATACGGATGCTGAGACTAAGGAAGATGAGGGAATTCTACAATTTACAATTCACGTCCCATCTGCTCAGCGCGGTAAAGTTCCAACGAGACTGGTTCCCTTCATACTCCACACAGAGTAAATGTAAATCAAAAATGAATAACCATTTTCAATTTCGTTGCAAAACGAAAATACAGCCGAACCATATTCCAGTCCAATCAGAGAGTGCTGCAAGCACCTCTACCGGTTTCGAAACTTATTAGTCTCTCATCAGGAGGCACATATGCTGCTCTCCCTGATCCAACCAAAACAAACCCCAGCGTGCAGTCCCGAATTGCAACGAACGAAATGGCATAGATGCCCTAGCGGCAACTGCTAGCAAAAGACTAAGTTTTCACTCTAATGGCATATAACATATCCCACCAGAATGAAAACAATGGGAACCTTCTCTGGTTACACCTCCGAGGCTTCTACAATTTGCAAGCCATACGGATGCTGAGACTAAGGAAGATGAGGGAATTCTACAATTTACAATTCACGTCCCATCTGCTCAGCGCGGTAAAGTTCCAACGAGACTGGTTCCCTTCATACTCCACACAGAGTAAATGTAAATCAAAAATGAATAACCATTTTCAATTTCGTTGCAAAACGAAAATACAGCCGAACCATATTCCAGTCCAGTTTTTCGTTTTGCAACGAAATTGAAAATGGTTATTCATTTTTTATTTACATTTACTCTGTATAGTATGAAGGGAACCAGTCTCGTTGGAACTTTACCGCGCTGAGCAGATGGGACGTGAATTGTAAATTGTAGAATTCCCTCATCTTCCTTAGTCTCAGCATCCGTATGGCTTGCAAATTGTAGAAGCCTCGGAGGTGTAACCAGAGAAGGTTCCCATTGTTTTCATTCTGGCGGGATATGTTTTATGCCATTAGAGTGAAAACTTAGTCTTTTGCTAGCAGTTGCCGCTAGGGCATCTATGCCATTTCGTTCGTTGCAATTCGGGACTGCACGCTGGGGTTTGTTTTGGTTGGATCAGGGAGAGCAGCATATGTGCCTCCTGATGAGAGACTAATAAGTTTCGAAACCGGTAGAGGTGCTTGCAGCACTCTCTGATTGGACTGGAATATGGTTCGGCTGTATTTTCGTTTTGCAACGAAATTGAAAATGGTTATTCATTTTTGATTTACATTTACTCTGTGTGGAGTATGAAGGGAACCAGTCTCGTTGGAACTTTACCGCGCTGAGCAGATGGGACGTGAATTGTAAATTGTAGAATTCCCTCATCTTCCTTAGTCTCAGCATCCGTATGGCTTGCAAATTGTAGAAGCCTCGGAGGTGTAACCATAGAAGGTTCCCATTGTTTTCATTCTGGTGGGATATGTTATATGCCATTAGAGTGAAAACTTAGTCTCTTGCTAGCAGTTGCCGCTAGGGCATCTATGCCATTTCGTTCGTTGCAATTCGGGACTGCACGCTGGGGTTTGTTTTGGTTGGATCAGGGAGAGCAGCATATGTGCCTCCTGATGAGAGACTAATAAGTTTCGAAACCGGTAGAGGTGCTTGCAGCACTCTCTGATTGGACTGGAATATGGTTCGGCTGTATTTTCGTTTTGCAACGAAATTGAAAATGGTTATTCATTTTTGATTTACATTTACTCTGTGTGGAGTATGAAGGGAACCAGTCTCGTTGGAACTTTACCGCGCTGAGCAGATGGGACGTGAATTGTAAATTGTAGAATTCCCTCATCTTCCTTAGTCTCAGCATCCGTATGGCTTGCAAATTGTAGAAGCCTCGGAGGTGTAACCAGAGAAGGTTCCCATTGTTTTCATTCTGGTGGGATATGTTATATGCCATTAGAGTGAAAACTTAGTCTTTTTCTTTAAATTCTATTACTTCAAACATCATGTGTAATTAATTGAAAATAATAATAAAACCTCATTCATATCGAACATTTTTTGTTTATTAATTACGAATTCCTTTTGTTTATTTTAAGTGTATAGTATACAAAAGTTTAGCTTTTATTTATTGAGGCAGTACGAAGTCTGCCGCGTCAGCTAGCTCTACTCATAAAAACGGAGAGGAGGTTAATAAAATTGTGGTTAAATCTGATTAAAAATGTAACACTACTATAATAATGAAGGCACAAATTATAAAGTAAAAAGTAAATACAAAAATAACCCATTAATTTAATTGTCAACTGTCAATTGTTAAATCTGACAAGAAAATTGACTGAATGCGACATCTCTAGATTGGAATGGTAACTGATTTGCTATTTTGACCTTGACCATTTACGTGAAAGGTCTAAAGTATGTATGATTTGTGCAGTGGAGAAAAACCTTAGAAGTGTGAAATTTGTTTTAAGCAGTTTATTCAAGCGAGTAATTTTAACCCTTGAGCGGACGTGCCTTTTATTATTTCGTGAGTGGGCGCGTGGTGCAAATATGTGACCAGTAGTAAATTAAAGTTTTAGAACTGCTTCAGTGGCTTTCTCCACCTTTCAAAGGTTTCGAACCTTTCCACCTTTCGCTTCGCTCATTCTCAGAAAGGTCTACCTTTTGCTTCGCTCATTCTGCAAACCTTCACATGCGTGCCTTAAAATTGTACTTTTAACACTTATATCATAAATAACTATTAAATATTTTATAGTAAATAAAGTTTTAGGAAATATCACTTATCATTATCACGATAAATATCATTTATAATACAATTTATAACAAAAGCCTCATTCTCGGTTGGAACGTTTTTTTGCAGTCTCTTTCGGACAAGGAAATGTTGTTATAATATTTTTTGATCTGGTCTTGGAAGTTTGTGAATGATAACTAGTCTTTCTCCATTTGGTTTTTTTGTTTATACCGGTATAAAAGTTATTATCGATTTTGCCAGGCAGACTATCATAATCTACTTTCATATCAGAAACGGAGTCACTAGCATAAGCAGCCTCATCTTCAATGTCGCTCCAGTCTCCGTCATCTGTGTCATTAATTTCCTCTATATCAGACATATCTTCTAAAACTTTTCTAACCTCTTCCACCGTAAGTCCTTTTAGTCCTTCCACTAGTAAAATGCAAGTTTTAGCGAGAACTATTTAAACAATATTTTTTTAGCAATCTAAAATCAGTAGTAACAAAAAATATTATAATAAAGAAAAAAACAAAAATTAATCCACTTGCATGACTGGGAGCTTGGTAGCAAAAATACTCCAATTAAATTTAACTTGCAATAGACAAAGACACTAAAGAAATGAAATCTCACAAATTCAACTAACACTTCATTGTCAATCTATTCTATGTTTCAAACGTTAGAATCAGTATTGTTGTATATTGCAAGCAGGATTGCCATTCTGTGAATTATAATAAATAAATCCTCCTTTAGTATTTCACGTAATTAACAGCGACAATCCTCTACAATTGCCTGCATAATACTATCTTTCACAGAACGCCGCTGCCGTTCAGAGCGGCAACATTGGCAACACAATTCTCATTTAGTTTGTAGGGGCCCTATTCTCCGTCCACTGAATCAAATGTCTGACATACAGTATAGGAAGATACTGAGAGGTATAAAAGCAAATAACACAATTACTCCTACGCCACCCATTCCTAAAGTAATGCTAAATCGTAATATTGTTGTTGATGGAATGGATATTGAGCGACTGCATCTTATAAGTACTTGGGACATGAAATTCGGTTGGGAAGATATAACCAGACGTGCGAGCTCCCACGTCGCATAGGATTAGCCTGGGCAGTGTTTGGTAAACTGAGCTATGAATTTAAATCGGATTTACCCATGTGCCTGAAAAGGAAAATCTTTGACCAGTGTGTGTTGCCTGTACTCACTTATGGGGCGGAAACATTAACACTCACAAAAAAGGTAGTGAACAAGATTTGCATAACTCAGAGGGCTATGGAGCGCCAGATGTTGGGTGTCTCCCTGAGGGACCGAATCCCTACCGAAGAAATACGTCGTAGAACAAAAAAAAAACGGACGCCGTCGAAAGAATCGCGTCGCTCAAGTGGAATTGGGCAGGACACGTCGCCAAATTGTCACACAACCGATGGACAAAACGTATTGTCGAGTGGAGGCCACGAGGAGAAGCACTACGGAGCAGAGGACGACTACCAACCAGATGGGCTGACGATCTGAAGCGTATTGTCGGCAACTGAATGCAAGCGGCACAAAACAGAGAAAGGTGGAAAGAGCTGAGGGAGACCTATGTCTAGCAGTGGACGAGTACGGGTTGATGATGATGATTGCACCAGCGCGTCCGCTCTAGGGTTAAAGCACATTTCTGGACCTCGGAGGTAAACTACACTAAGTCGACATGGTTTTGAATAGGTTCCCTTAATCCACTTATTTTATTAGTTGGATTACACAAATTGGTTAAAACATAATATAGTCATATTGTCTTTCGACCGATTATGGGATATATCAGATTTTTATTAACATACTAAGTGCTCTAAACTTTGTTGCAAACACACGCTAAACACAGTTGCTCGAAATGACATAGTGTAGTTTATCTCTGGGGTCCAGATTTAAGAGTATACATAGTGTGACCAACTCCAATTGAGTCGAATCCGGGACAAGGCTGAAAAAAAATACCTGAAATCCGGGACTTTTCAATGAAAATCGGGTCATTTTTTTTTCAGAAGACGATAATTAAAATACGTTTTAAAATACAAGAAACGAAAAAAAGTTCACCGTTTTATTTTTCTTAAAACTGTATTACCCACGCAAAAAATAAAATGCATACGTTTTGGAGGTGGTATTAGTATTACACTTTAGAAATTGTCGACTTTTTCGTCCCACCAATTCAATTTGATGTGAATGCTTTGAAGAATAACGTATCCAATATTTCATAATAGATTTTTACCAAAATATTAAAATTCGGATGGCCCGGAAGCCTTGTCCGGGACGCCGTGACACAACTTTGTAATTCGGGCCATGTCCCGGATTTTTCGGGCTAGTTGGTCACACTAAGTATACATTGTAGAAAAACCTTACAAGTGTAAAATTTGAAATTTACACGAAACATTTGAGAATCTTCAATGGAAAAAAGCTGGTGAAATGTTTATAAAACGGCGTCATAATAGTATATTATGCCACGAGCATTTAATGATGGTCATTATGAAGCGAGTATGAGTAATACGAGCTTCTTAATGATAATTAAATGCAAGTTGTATACACGATTTTTTCTATGATCATACATCACAAAAAATATATTCAAATGTATTAATTTTGTAACGCAAACAAATTAAGTAGTTTGACAGTTTGTTTACGTATTGAGAACTGTCAAAGCGTATATATTTGACTCGCCATTGGTCACTGCGCGTGTGCTACCTTTATCGCGAATGCCATATCGCGATTCTATTGGTTAAAAATCTGTATCTTAATGAAAATCTGTATCATAATGAAGTTCATTATGTACAGGTAGTGACATCATAATTGATATATTGTATGAGAATTCGCGAACTCAAGCGAGAGTGCTGCCGCTTATTTAGAACTAGAGGAATTGAGATGAAAATGTAAACAAATCATCCGTTAACCTATGTATCAGCTTCGATTGAATGCTTATTGGGTATGTTCATTTAATGAATGATTTATTTATATTAATTAATTACATCAATAAAAATATTAATTATATAAAAACACGTTATCCCAATTACATCGGCCATTTTCGTGCAACTGCACTGCCACCTATAGTCGATTGAGTTCGCGAATAGAAAAAGTATTCATCCCAAATTTTTATATGTACTTATCTAGTGAAAAATTGCTTCGAAAAATAGTTCAAAGCCAATTTGTGTTCTAAAAAATAAAAAAATTAAACAATTAATGCATTTCATTAGATTCTGATATTTCCAAACCTAGATGATAAACAATATGTCTTACTTTAAACCGACTGCTAAAAGAAAAGAATTTGAATGGTGCGTTTCCAAACGTTGATGTGACACTTTGGTTATATGGTTATATTTAATTCTGATGCTAACTGCAGTGGTAGAGGTTATTCTCAAAACTTAAGTAAATTAAAAATCGACTTCAGTCTATGGTCATCTCTATAATGAGCATTGAACACGATTTCTTAAAGCAACTAGACTGACATATGCCTGATATGAAAGCAAATGTCTGACACAATCAAGGAATTTTCTATTAAGATATCTCAAAAAGTACCCGAACCATAACTATACATCTTACTATTTTACTGTAGGTAACAAGTTGCAGCTCTTGTATTTTTTATTATTTAAAGATATATTTATAAAAGTAGATCAACATTTTTTTAATAATAGGAGGTAGGGATCAAATCTGCCCAGGGGCCCCCACTTCTTTAAATCTGGCTCTGCGGGCATTTTGTGGGAATGTGCCTTTGAAATCTAGGTATACCGGAGAATCCTACGAAAGTTGGGTGGATAGAGTTCGTAACGAAGTTATTTTGCACCGGATGGAAAAGTCAGAACAGTTAAAAATCGAAAACTTGAATATTTTGGCCATGTTATGCGACACCCAGAGAGATATAATATACTCCATTTAATAATACAAGGCAAGGTAGACGGAAGAAGAGGGTCAGGTCGAAGAAGATCGTCATGGCTTAAAAACCTGAGAGAATGGTATAACAGATCCTCTACATACTTTTTCCGAGCTGCCGTTAACAAAATGACTATAGCCAATTTGATAGCCAACGTTCGATAATCGAGCACGGCACATGAAGAAGAGTATTGTGTCCTGGGAAGCTCCATTTTAATTTGGCAGCATGTTCCCCTGCGTCTTTTTACCTTGGTTTTGTGTGCACTCCAGCTGAGCAAAATGCAGGAGCGTTTTATTAACGCTTAATTTGATTATTTATAAATATGTGTGTATATGTATACGAGGGTGGATTGATATAAAACTAGCCTTTGACAGAGAAAACCAAATTTTTTGGGATTATATCGATTTATTTCTCAACATAGTCCCCAGTGCCGGATTAACCATTAGGCAAAGTAGGCAGTTGCCTAGGGGCCTCGTAGGGCCCAAAACGAAAAAGTAATAATTGGAATTAAATAAAAACTATAAATCATATTATGTTGAAAAATTAAAATATCGCGCAATACCATAAAAGTGATATAGCTTAATAAAATAAAAAAAGTCAAAATGTAAATTCGTACAAGTTAAAACAAATTTTATATCAAAGTTTAGGTGGGTACAAAAGATATTTTCAAGAAAGTATCCAAATCATACAAGGGGATCATTGTTTAAATAATTAAAAAGGGGTCATTTTTGCAAAAAAATACTTTTTTAACTGCTGAGGTAATTCACTTATTAATGAAGGTCTATGGGATTCTTTTCTGCAAAGTTGAAGGGTAAATCTTTCACATAAGACTTACTATATTAAATTTGACCCCCTATTTATTTTAATAATTGTATATAAAACTTTAAAAACAAATTTGCAAAAAATTATTTTTAGCGTTTTAGATAAGCACTATAAAATATCTTGTTTTACAGACTAAGTTGCGCTATGTTACCAGTATTAAGTAAAAAAAAATTGGTCGGAAAATATTTAATATTTTTTGAGATATTGAATTTGTTTATTAAATGTTACTATATTTTCAATTGCAAAAACGCGGTTGTTGCCAAAGAAATATTCACCTTCTTAAGATCTCATTATTTTTATTTTTATGCATGTTTTAGATAAATGTATTAATAAATTTAAATTTCAGTTAAACTCCCCCCTAAAATGGAATTTGAAAATTATTCAAATTTGTTTATAATTTGTTTTTTTAATAACGTCGCGGGGATTAAGTATTTTGAAATTCCGTTTCGATAATTGGGTTCCTGGGAATTTTTACTAATTAACAAATTTTTTTTGTCGTTTTTCTTCTTTTTTTTTTCTTGTAGTTATATTACTACGGGCCCTTTTAGGGCTAAATTTTATTAAGAATATCGAATCTCTAAGTTGTAGATTGTAGACTTAAAAATATTAAGATTTAACTAAAATCTCTTAAATAAAATGTGGCTACTTACTGAGTTACAGGGTGTTTTATTTAAAAATTTAAAAATTATTGTTGCCAAGTACTTTAAAACTATTTGACGTATCCTTATCATACTTGGCAGAAATTGTGGATATTATACACCCTACTAAATTGTGATTAATAAACGTTTCTAGCTAGTTCCAGAGGCGTACGACAGGGGATAGTGAATGATTGACCCTTCCCAAATTCTACGCCACTGAGTGAATTACTATTTTAGCGAAATTTTGAAATTTTTCGATTCTCCAATACTTTGTATGTAAGTAGCTTTATTGGTATCGATAAAGTCATCAGTTTGAGAGATATTGGAAGTTTAAAATGAATGAATGAATGAATCAAAATAACTATGCCGTTTCATTTTTAACTTCCAATATCTCGAAAACTAACGACTTAAGCGTTACCAGTAAAGAGTATATTATTTACTTGGAAAGTATTGGAGAATCGAAAAATCTCGCTAAAATAGTAATTACCTCAGTGGCGTAGCATTTGGTAAGGGTTAACCATTAACTATTCCATGTCGTACGCCTCTGGTAGTAGCTAGAAACTTTTATTTATCACAATTTAGTAGACTGTATAATACCCACACTTTCTGCCAAGTATGATAAGGATACGTCAAATAGTTTGAAAGTACTTGGTAAAAATAATTTTTAAATTTTTAAATAAAACACCCTGTAACTCAGTAAGTAGTCACATTTTATTTAAGTGATTTTAGACCAATCTTAATATTTTTAGGTATAGAATCTACAACTTAGAGATTCGACATTTTTAATAAAACTTAACCCTAAAAGGGCCCATAGTAATATAACTCCAAGAAAAAAAAAGAAGAGGAAAAAAAGACAAAAATATTTGTTAATTAGTGAAAAATTACCAGGAACCCAATTATCGAAACGGCATTTCAAAATATTTAATACCCGTGACGTTATTAAAAAAACAAATTATAAACAAATTTGAATAATTTTCAAATGCCATTTTAGGGGGAAGTTTAATTAAAATTTGAATTTATCAATACATTTATCGAAAATATACATCAGAATAAAAATAATAGGATTTAATACAGGTGAATATTTCTTTGGCAACAACCGCGTTTTTGCGATTGAAAATAGAGTAACATTTGATAAACAAATTCCATATCTTAAAAAATATTAAATATTTTTGGACCGATTTTCTTTTGGTTAATACTGATAACATAGCGCAACTTCTCCTGTAAAATAAGATATTTTATAGTGCTTATTTAAAACGCTAAAAATATTTTTTTTGCAAATTTGTTTTTAAAGTTTTATGTATAATTATTTAAATAAATAGGGGGTCAAATTTAATTTAGTAAGTCTTATGTGACAGATTTACCCTTCAACTTTGCAGAAAATATTACTATAGACCTTCATTAGTAATTGAATGACCTCAGCAGTTAAAAAAGTATTTTTTTTGCAAAAATTACCCCTTTTTAATTATTTAAACAATGATCCCCTTGTATGATTTGGATACTTTTTTGAAAATATCTTTTGTACCCACCTAAACTTTGATATAAAATTTGTTTCAACCTGTACGAATTTAGATTTTGATTTACATGTAGTGTAATTTTATTTTACTAGACTAATAATAGACGCATAAAACTACATTACAGTGCATATTTTTGTTGACATAGAAAGCCAATGTTGAAAGCCTAAGTCACTAATGAATGCCGTTTGGTAGAAGGAACAGTACCTACTGTATCTGTACTATGTAAGCGTTGGGTATCGTCGTATTAACGAGCTGATGAAATGTTTCTCGGTCAGCAGCTATATGAAACAATTCATCGACCGTTCGATCTGTACATTGTCTTATGTTACGCAGCCAGGACAGTGCTTTTCGTCCAACCCAGTGTTTTCCTTCGATTTTGTCCTAAATGATCAACCGGAGTAAGCGATATTTAGGTTCTCTCATTAGAAAAGTACTAAAAGCAAAAGGAACTCTTTGGAAATTCAATTTAATCAAGAACGAGGTTACTGGATGCAAGTTCTGAAAAGAGTAGTCCTTTAAAGACTAAGTTTAAGTTTCTATCTCCGCGCGGATTAGCGTTTAGAGGTGATACAGAGATCCTTGATTCACAAAATAATGGGAACTACTTAGGCATTGTAGAGCTACTTGTAGAGAACGATCATTTTTTAAGCTCTCACTTAGCCAAGTATGGCAATAAGGTGCTGATGGTATTGTGGCAATAAGGTGCTATGGTACTGAAAACTCTTCTTACTTATCTTCAAAGATCTTTAAAGAAGTAATAAAAGGTATAAACGACATGAGAGGACAATCATACGACAAGTCAGTAAACATGTCAATCAAATACAATGGTATCTAGGCTCATTTATCTACGATTAACAAACTTGCAATTTACATTCCTTGTGCCGCACACTCGCTTAATTTAGTTGGAGTTAGTGCTCCGTATATATCGTATTCTGGGTTTGTTCAGTCCGTGTATAAGTTTTTTTCAGCCTCTACCCACCGTTGAAAAGTTGAAACTCCACTAAGCGGTCCCATTCGCTACGATCTAGTCATTAAAAGAACAAGCAGCACTAGATGGAGTGAAAAGTCTGATGCAACAAGAGCTTTGTCTAAAGGTTACAATGCCTTCAAACCTGCTCTTCATACGTTAGCTGAAGACACTAATCAGAAAGCTGAAACAGTTGATGAGACTAAGTGTTTTTTGAAAGACATGTCAAAAAAAGAAACATTCATAATGAATGACAATGTCCATAATGTCCAATAATTTTAGAACGCATCAACGCTGTTAGCAAATCAATACAGAGAGAAGAGATTGCAATTCAAACTGCAGTTCAGTCTATAAATTCACTTATGGAGTTCTTAAAATCCAAAAGAGATAATTTGACTGACTAAGAGCCTGCGATCTACAATACTCTGAATATTCCGACGAGAGTCAACGAAAACTACATTTGGATGATGCTAATTCCAATGAAGTTTTTCTATAGGGTGAAGAAAAGCTAAAGGTTGAAACGTTTCTATCAATTTTCTATAAGTTAATTACTGAGCTGAGTCGTCGGTTGTCAGCGTACAAGTCAGTGAACTCAGTATTTGGTATCCTGAGGATATTGAACCTGAAATTGGAGATGAACTAGTGCAGTTCAAATTCTTTACAGCTCAGCTTCAACACTTGCATGAAAAACAATTTATTTATGTCTACAAAATGTCCACTATATTATCTAAGGAATGCCGCTAGGACATGGTAGGGGTTTCCGCGGTTTTAAAGGGAGAAGGCGGGGGCTTTTTAAGGGGCCTCATAGCTTGGTTTGCCTAGGGGTCTCAAGATTCTTAATCCGGGACTTATAGTCCCCTTTTCGCTTGATACACTTAGTAAGACGATGTTCCAATGTTTTTATCCCATCCGAATAGTACTTTTGCTCGAGCTCTTCAAAATAAGCCGAAGTTTCAGCGACGACTTCTATCATTTGTTTCGAAACGGCGTCCTCCGAACCATTTTTTTTTTTCGATTTGGAAATAGGAAAAAGTCGCTGGCGGCAAGATCTGGGGAATACAATGGGTGTTCAACCAATTCATAGAGAATTCGTGTAATTTTGCCATGGCGACGTCCGATCGGTGAGCCGGTGCGTTGTCTTGAAAAGTGAAAGAGCACTTTTTGCGTTCCAAACCGGGGGTTTTCGACGCAATTCGGCATCGAATCGATCCAATAATGCTGCGTAGTACTCGCCATTGATTGTTTTTCCTTTTTCCAAGTAGTCGATGTGGATGATGCCCTTCGCATACCAGAAAACCATAACTTTGCCGGCCGATTGTGCACGGCGGGCCTTCGCCGCGTTTGCGCCACTGTTTCGACTGTTCTTTGGTTTCCGGTGTGTAATAATGCACCCAGGTTTCATCAACGGTGATAAATCGACGAAAAAAATCCTTCGGATCGCGCCGTATCATCGCCAAAAGCGTCTCCGAAGTGGTCACACGTTTTCGCATTTGATCGATTGTCAGCAAACGCGGCACACATCGCGTGGATAGCGTTTTCTTTAATGTCAAAATGATGGTGAATGATGTAGTGTACGCATTCGTAGGAAACGTTTTGCATAGAAAAAAGTGTTGTGTGATTGGGTAGAATGCGATCTTACTCTTCAAAAAATATGTAACGTATTTCAGCGCCATTTCAGCACCTGGTTAATTGGAAGGATACTTTTTTTTTGGGAGGTGAGAATCTTCAAAAGACCCTCTGGGAAGGTGTCCCAGGTGTGTCGGATTCAGTCCGGCACGCTTCACCGCGGGCCTAGGCCGCCTACCGACTAAACTCACCCCCTCTTTCTCCAGCCGACGGGCCTGGAACCGCACTTAGCGTGCATATCTGACCCGCCAATATTGGAAGGATACTACAAATCTGGCCTCCACATAAGTGGTCTGTAGCTTCGACATGATAGGTGTGAAATTTTAAACGTTCTTGTTGTTGATTGGATAGGAAGGGTAGCGTAATCTAGCCTCCATGCTAGGTACATCATAGCCT
Organism: Diabrotica virgifera virgifera; assembly: GCF_917563875.1. Classification (NCBI taxonomy): domain Eukaryota; kingdom Metazoa; phylum Arthropoda; class Insecta; order Coleoptera; family Chrysomelidae; genus Diabrotica; species Diabrotica virgifera. The sequence goes on from NC_065448.1 coordinate 77,751,103, forward strand.
CCATACGGTACTTCCAATATTTAATATTTTATTCAAGTGGACAATAAAGGTAAAACACAAACAACTTTTGTTTCTTAATTATTTATTTATACAATAATGTAACATTATACATAGAAATATGAGTACAGTCGGAAAAATGAAAGAATAGCCATGAACGAACATATAAAACACGCTGTATTTTCCTGTCACCGTGTCACAAAGAAAATTGCCCAGCGCAAGTACATGTAACAATAATTATTACATGTACTTGCGCTGGCCAATTTTTTGTGTGACACGGTGACAGGAAAATACAGCGTGTTTTATATGTTCGTTCATGGGTATTCTTTAATTTTTCCTACTGTATTTAATTTGGATTAAATATATGATTACTTGTTGAATTTTGCCACCGTCTGCACACAACAGCTGATCGGAGCTATTAGACCTAACAACAAAACACGAAATAAAATGTGTATTTTAAAACTGTTGGATAAACAGTGGGTACCTACAATCAGAAAAACTTACCTTTAAAAAGGTTCTCGATTACAAAATAACAAAAATATCAAAAAACACTACTGAATATCTTTTTATGGTGACACAAACAAACTACAAACACAAAATAATAATCGACCATAATGACTGAACACAGACAGCGCAGGATCTCTGGTGGCACGCGTCCTCTTGAAAATCCCGTACAAAATCTAGTCAGTGCAAGATTTGTCAAAAGTCATGTTCCACCAATCACGATGCCGACATCAGCGCCTCTGTAAAATTGGAAGGAAACTAAATACGATAACATTTTTTTACTAGAGTGCGCGGGGCATGATGTTTACGACCTCTATTAACTCACGGAGCTTAATTCGACGATCTGTCATAATCATGTCATGGACTTTGTTGATCCTTTCCGGCGTGGTGACTTCATGTGCCCTCCCGGGACGCTCATCATCAAAAACACTCGTACAACCACGAACAAATTTAGCTTTCCACAATTTTACTATTGCTAATGAAGGTGCAACCTCACCATACACTTCGTCCAGGTCGGCTTTGATTTGCACATTGTTTTACCCTTTTTGTGGAAGAACTTAATCACCGAACCATACTCGATTTTTTACATTTCTCCGAAAACACAAAATTTGCTTGCTTTTGACAGCTGTAAAAACCAAACTAATTGCTTTTAAAATTTTGACAGGCGTCAGGTCATGAATGGCAAATGTCAAGTAGCGCCATCTATCAAAGGCTAGTTTAATATCAATCTGTCCTCGTATGTATATAGAGAAAATGTGGTGAGCAACTTGGACAGTCCATGGCAAGGCAGTTTTCGAATTGAATAGGGAGCCGCGGAAAACAACAACAAAGAAAAAACTTGCTATGGAACTTTGAGGACCTCACCGGCTTGTTAATTATTCTTATATTATTGTTATTGTTGTTAAATTTTTGTAGATCGTTTTTGAACACACCTATGATGTTGACAGGAAGCTGTAATTAGCTTACCTCAGCTTAGTACCATCTTTTTTATTTCAGTAGGTACTTAAATTACATCTCAACTGAACTAACTTTTCTTGGTTATTGATATTTTATGGACTTTACGGTCTTTAAATGTTTATTCTTCTTGATATGTCTCAGTCATGTTGTGACTGGCTGATTGACATATAGGCCATGCCATTATAAAAAAATTTTGATTATTTCTTTATTTTTACATTAATTTTCCCTTTTACTCTAATATTTATATTACAGTGAGTTCGTTTTTTTAGATTTTCTCCAAAATAACAAAATGGAGATCATGGAGGCACTAATTGAACATTCATCTCACGAAGGAAATTATATGAATCCACATGTCGAAGGAAAAACATTAAATAAAAATAGGAAAATTGTGACTGGAAAAAAATCTCACAAGTGTGAAGTTTGTTTTAAGCAATTCAGTCGCTCAAGTAATTTGAAAATACATTTGAGAGTGCACACTGGAGAAAAACCTCACAAGTGTGAGATTTGTTTTAGGCAGTTTTCTCAGAAAGGTACCTTGGAAAGTCATTTGATAGTGCACACAGGAGAAAAACCTCATAAGTGTGAAATTTGTTTTAAGGGATTTACTCAAGCAGGTGATTTGAAAACACATTTGAGAGTTCATACTGGAGAAAAACCTCACAAGTGTGAAATTTGTTTTAAGCAGTTTACTACATCAAGTTCTTTAAAAATACATTTGAGAGTGCACACTGGGAAGAAACCTTACAAGTGTGAAATTTGTTTTAAGCAATTTACTAACGCAGGTAGTTTGAAAATTCATTTGAGAGTGCACACTGGAGAAAAACCACACAAATGTGAAATTTGTTTTAAGCGATTTAGTCAATCGAGTGATTTGAAAACACATATGAGAGTACACACTGGAGAAAAACCTCACAAGTGTGAAATTTGTTTTAAGCAGTTTTCTCAGAAAAGTAACTTGGAAAGTCATTTAATAGTGCACACAGGAGAAAAACCTTATAAGTGTGAAATTTGTTTTAAGGGATTTACTCAAGCAGGTGATTTGAAAACACATTTGAGAGTTCATACTGGAGAAAAACCTCACAAGTGTGAAATTTGTTTTAAGCAGTTTACTACATCAAGTTATTTAAAAATACATTTGAGAGTGCACACTGGGAAGAAACCTTACAAGTGTGAAATTTGTTTTAAGCAATTTACTAACGCAGGTAGTTTGAAAATTCATTTGAGAGTGCACACTGCAGAAAAACCTCACAAGTGTGAAATTTGTTTTAAGCACTTTAATCAATCAAGTGATTTGAAAGTACATTTGACAGTTCACACTGAAGAAAAAGCGTACAAGTGTGAAATATGTTTGAAGAATTTTGCTAAATCAGGAAATTTGAAAAAGCATTTGATATTGCACACTGGAGAAAAACCACATAAATGTGAAATTTGTTTGAAGAATTTTACTGAATTAGGAAGTTTGAAAAAGCATTTGAGATTGCACACCGGAGAAAAACCACACAAATGTGCAATTTGTTTTAAGCGATTTAGTCAATCGAGTGATTTGAAAACACATATGAGAGTACACACTGGAGAAAAACCTCACAAGTGTGAAATTTGTTTTAAGCAGTTTTCTCAGGAAAGTAACTTGGAAAGTCATTTAATAGTGCACACAGGAGAAAATCCTTATAAGTGTGAAATTTGTTTCAAGGGATTTACTCAAGCAGGTGTTTTGAAAGCACATTTGAGAGTCCATACTGGAGAAAAACCTCACAAGTGTGAAATTTGTTTTAAGCAGTTTACTACATCAAGTTCTTTGAAAACACATTTGAGACTGCACACTGGGAAGAAACCTTACAAGTGTGAAATTTGTTTTAAGCAGTTTTCTCAGAAAAGTATCTTTGGAAGTCATTTGAGAGTGCACACAGGAGAAAAACCTTATAAGTGTGAAATTTGTTTTAAGGGATTTACTCAAGCAGGTGATTTGAAAACACATTTGAGAGTCCATACTGGAGAAAAACCACACAAGTGTGAAATTTGTTTAAAGCAGTTTAGTACATCAAGTTCTTTGAAAAGACATTTGAGAGTGCACACTGGAGAAAAACCGTACAAGTGTGAAATTTGTTTTAAGCAATTTATTCGAGCAGATCATTTTAAAACACATTTGAGAATACACACTAGAGAAAAACCTTACAAGTGTGAAATTTGTGTTAAGCAATTCATTCAAGCGATTGATTTAAAAAGACATTTGAGAGTGCATAGTGGAGAAAACTCTTAGTCCCGGTGTTCATGAGCGGAATGTTGCCATCAGTCCGTTAGGAAAGTTTCCGTGCGACCAGCGACCGCCGTTGTGATGTTATGACTGGAGGTTCTAATCGGGAGGTACACATTAAGGTACGTTTTACTGACGCTGCTGCCTCCGTAATCGCTGAAAGATCTTCGCTGAACATTGTGGCCCGAATGAGACATTTTCCACAATTTTGGGGTAATTTGAAAGCGTCTAGGGAAATTTTTCTAAGCAGAAATGGTTAGGGGATTTTTTGGGGGGAAAATTATGGAGAATTTTAAGGTTTCATGGTAAATTAAATTTGCGAATGTACATAGAACTGTATATTATACTCTCATATTATAACGTTTACGTTTTTGCATGTAAAATAGTGTGTGCTATAATGTTATTCTAAGTCCCTATAGATTAACTTCTCACGGTTTTAATCTACAGTAAAATCCTTATCCTATACGAGACACATAAAACTCAAAAAGGTACGTTGTTTTTTTAACTTTCACAAGCTGATAAGTCGAGCACCATCGAATTCCTGTTCGAATCCACCCTCAATCTTCCCACGAATTTAATTACCTACCCCGACTTTATAAAAAGGCAGATCCATATATGAATTCTCATAGTGCCTTTAGTTTTTGATCAGTACAGTCTAATTGCGTCCGAAGTAGGGCGTTTGTTTTAGTAAAAGTATAGTACAGTTTTAGTGTAGTGCCTTACTCAATAATTGGTAAGTTATTTAGATTTCTTGATTCATTTCAAAGATAAAACAGAGATATTTTAAAGAGTTCCTATACCGGGGCGATGCTTGCTATCAACTTTAGTCACTATCACTTGACAACTGTTTTGACAACCAGCTGTTCCTTTCTTAAGAGCCGACCCATTACGATTATCAGGTCAGTAAACTTGAGTAAACCATCTTAGCACGTGCCATCGAAACGAAATTGGCATTTTTTGAACCCATGCCAATGACCTGTTTTTGAGTGAATAAAGAACTTTCTTTTACGTACGGGTTATTTTGCAAATATAAAGTTCATCATAGAATTAAAGGACAATTTTTATATCAGAAAGATTTTTTTGTTGTTTTATTTGTAAATATATATAAGAGTAGTTTCATACTTCTTATTCGTGTAAGAGATAGCCGTATGAATTCATCTAAAAAAGAGTTTATTTACAATATGTACAATAAAGATTATAAACATTAATACAACAATACTAAAATAACTTAAAAATACAAACCTAAAAAAGAGAATCAAGAACATGCTATTTCTTACTCTGAGTTTTTGACAACTGTCAAATAATTATTTACAAATGTCATTCAAACTAAAATTACACAGCCATGCCACCTAAAACTATAAATAACTTAAAATAACTAAATGTGGTTTTATTGAAAATAAACATAGTTTTATTTTTACATCCCCCCACCAACAGGTATGACAAACCATGAAAGTCTATGGTTGGTCACAAGGCAACAATTTTGAGATGTGAAAATAGTTCATATCGTTCCTTTTGTATCCGATATCTATTTCATATAAAGTATTTGAAATTTGTTTTTTTATTTGAAATGGACCTAGTCTTACTTCATCAAGTTTTTTTCTATTTAGTTTGGATTTATTTTCTACATATGCCCAATCTCCTTCTTTAAATTCATGGAATTTTCTATTTTTGTCATACAGCTTTTTATTATATTCATGATGTCGTACTGAATTTTTGTAAGCTATTTGCTTATCTTTTGATACATTTCTTGTTTCACAAAGTTCCTCGGGAACAATCGGATCCGCTTTTCCAAAAAGCAAATATTCTGGGCTGTATCCGGTTACGGAATGATCTGTTCTATTATATTCATCTATACATTCTTCAGCTATTTTTGTCCATGCTCTACTTCTAGTTTCATTTAGTTTACATCTTATCCTATTAACTAATGTTTGATTAAGTCTTTCATTTAAACCATTCGAAAATGGGCAGTCCACTGCTGTAAAAACCAGTTGAATATTTAACTGTTTCATATTATTTCTAAATATTTTGGAATTAATTCCCGGATACTGATCTGTTAATAATGTTTTTATCGGGTGTTTATCTTGAATTTTAGAGATTAGTTTAATAAAATCACCTGTCATCTGATTTTTGGAAGTAACTGCAAATGCATATCTGGTAAAATGATCTACAAGTAAGTGGAGGTATTTTTTTGTTGAACGATTGCCAGCAAATCCTCCTATTGTATCTAGGGACATTATCTCAAAGGGTTCTTTTGCCGGACCTAATTGTGACAAGAGACCATATTTTGGACCTACTCTTGTTTTATTTTTACAGCAGATCTCGCATTTCTGGCAGATATCTTTTGCCAGTAAATCCAAATTATTAATGTAGTAAAAATTCCTAATTTTGTTAATTACTTTACCAGCACAAATATGACCATAAAATTTGTGAATTTTTTTTATTAACTTGACTCCAAAATCTTTGGATAAAATTATTTTTTTCTGGTTCTTCCTTAATTTATAGAATACATCTTGGTTAAAAATTGTTCCTATCATTTTATCTATAGCTTGTCGATTATTATTCTGGTCTTGTTTTATCTCAGTTAATGTCACTAGGTTCACTGTTTTTATAAATGTTTCTGCATTTTCTATATTTTCCAAAACTGGGTTTCTAGAAAGGCAGTCTGCTTCTACATTTTCTTTTCCAGGTTCATATTTAATGTCGAAATCAAATTGTGAAAGAAAATGAGTCATATCTCCTAATTCTTCATCTGGCCTTGTACGAAGTTCTCTTCCCTCAAGGGGCTTATGATCAGTAATAACGACAAATTTCTTTCCCATTAGCCAGTATTGCCAAAATTTTAATGCTTCTTTAATTGCCAGGCATTCTAAAAAAATTGCTTTTTTGTTTTTCTGATATTTGTTCAATTTTTTTGAAAAGTAAGCCACAGGTTTCATTTCTCCATCTTCTTGTTTTTGTTTGAGAACTGCACCAACTCCTAAAATACTAGCATCGGTATATATAATTGTAGGAGCATTTGGGTCAAAAATAGCGAGAATAGGTTCAGAGCACAGGATACTCTTTACCATATCAAAGGCTGTTTGGCAGCTTAAAGACCAGTGAAATTTAATATCTTTTCTAAGTAAATTATGTAATGGCTCTAATAACCTAGCTGAGTCTTTTATATATTTTTGGTAAAAATTTACTTTTCCCAAAAACTGTCGTATTTTTTTTCTGGTATCTGGTGCTGGAAAATTTCTGATCGATATTAAATTATCATGTAAAGGACGAACTGAATTGTTTCCCACAATGTGCCCCAAATATTTTACCTCTTCTCTTGCAAAATTACATTTTAGAAGTTTGAGCCTAAATCCCTCTTCAAAAATGGCTTCCATGAGTCTTTCGATGTGCTCTAAGTGTTCTTCAAATGATACTGAAAATATTAAAATATCATCTATGTAATTTATACAAAATGGATTTAAATTATGTTTTCTGATAATATTACTTAAAATCCTTTGAAATATTGCTGGTGATGTTTTAAGCCCAAAAGGTAAGCATTTCCATTGCCAATGACCATCTTGTGTAACAAAAGCTGTCTTATATTTATCTTTATTCCGAACTGGAATACACCAAAAAGCAGAATTTATATCTAAAGTAGTAAAGAATTTAGCATTCCTTGTTTTGGTCAAAATCTCGTCAATTAATGGAAAAGGTTGTGGTTCGGGAACAATTAATTTGTTTAATTCACGAAAATCAATGCATAATCTTGTTTTAGATCCTTCATCTTTTTTAAGAGCCAATGTAACAGGTGCTGCAAAGGGCGAAGATGATTCTTCTATTAAATTTGCTTTTAACAATTGTCCAATTTGAAATTCTATCTCTTTTTGGTCCTCTATTGAGCATCTATATGGCTTCTTTGCGACAAATTTATGTTCTAAAAGTTTAATTTGAGCTTCATTATTTTGAACTTGCCCAATATCAAATTTATGTTTTGCAAAAATATTGTCATATTTATTTAGTAATATTTCTATTTTACTTTTCTGCTCTGGCTGTAAATGTTCTAATTTTGCTTCAAAAAGCTCTGTGGGAATTCCTTCATTAAAGTTTATTGAATATTCTGTCAAATTAACATTGTGATTAAACTTTTCAATCTTCTCTTCAATATCTAGATCTAATCTTTGATAAATTTCTAAATCAAAATCTTGTTTCATTTGAAAATTCAAAATAGAATCCAATCCAAGTAGAATATCATACTCGAAATATTCATCATTAATTACAAAAAGATTAACATTTTTCTCAATTTTATTAATTTTCATTTTTGCAATTAGTTTTCCTGTAAAATTTGTTCTGCCATTTATCGTTTTAAACATATTCCTATCTTCATGAATAACTAATCCCAACTTACTTGCTACCTTCGAATTCAGAAGAGTAACATTCGAACCTGGATCATAGATTCCACATAATTCTCTATTATTTAGGAACACTTTTAATTTGATCAATGGCAGCAAATTCAGTTTTTTTGGTCGGTTACCGTTTCATTTAATGTCTCCTGTATAGCAATATTATTAACATATTGAATATCATTTGATTTGTTTTCTTGTATTGTCCTTCTATCTTTTTGCTTTAAACGACACATTGCCTCTGGATGAAACCTCCCAGGGAATCCTTTTTTATCACAATATTGACAACTATTTTTTTCTTTTGGTATTATTGTATTTAATTTGGTAGGTATTTGTACAAAATTTGGGTTTGGCTCTGATTTTTTTTTTTGCTTATAACTGAACTCTCCAACTTTCGTAACTCACCTATCAATTTTTCCATTGTTGTAACCTCAGCTCTATTAATATTATTGTGTATATGAATTGGCAAATTTGTCACAATTAAATCGATTAATATATCGAGAGGAAAATCATTTTTGATATTTAGCAATAAATTTTCTTTGCGAAATGCATAATCAACAAGACTACCACCTACATACTTAAAAGAATAAGCTTTTCTATGATTATCCCAACCTGTTTGACAAAAACTATCTAAAAAATTAACTTTCCATACCTCAAAACTGTTATCTAAGCCTAATGTTATTATTTTTGATTCAAACCATTCCTTTGCTATTCCATCAAGAAAGAGACGTAGAATCAAAATCTTGTCTTTATCAGCATCCACCTCACATCGCGAACATTCTGATTCGAAGGTCTTGAGCCATGAATTCATTGGAACATTTTTACCATCAAAATTTCGAAGTACGAAATCATCTTTTATTTTTTTGTAATTTTTCTTTTCAACTTTAGGTATACTAGTATCACCAAGTTTCTGGAGCAACTCGACTAATGGTGGAGATTGTTCAATCGCTTCTTTCTTCTCATACACTGGTAATAAGGTCTGTTGTAGGTACTCATTTTGATAAACCACATCACCATCTGAATCAAAATAAATCACTTTCAAATTATCATCTAATGAAATGGTACATGTTCTAAAGCATCCTCTTGATTTCATGGATGCTAAAACATTTTTTACTTTTTTCAGACGAAATAGTTCAGAATGATAATCTTGAAGTTGCTTTTCAGCAGGCATTTCATAATAGAAAGGTGACTGTGTTGGCTGCAACCACTTAAATTTACATACATTATTCTTACTATCAGTACTGCTTGCTTCTATAGCAATACAAATTTTCATTGATGTAATATTCATCCTTAATTTGTACAAATAACGGTTTGAAAATCTATTTTTATCACTATTTTGGCTTGGTCAGCTTAAGTTCTTGATTTATAAGAGTAGTTTCATACTTCTTATTCGTGTAAGAGATAGCCGTATGAATTCATCTAAAAAAGAGTTTATTTACAATATGTACAATAAAGATTATAAAGATTAATACAACAATACTAAAATAACTTAAAAATACAAACCTAAAAAAGAGAATCAAGAACATGCTATTTCTTACTCTGAGTTTTTGACAACTGTCAAATAATTATTTACAAATGTCATTCAAACTAAAATTACACAGTCATGCCACCTAAAACTATAAATAACTTAAAATAACTAAATGTGGTTTTATTGAAAATAAACATAGTTTTATTTTTACATATATAAATAATAGGTTATTTTAGTTACCAAAGAAACATGAAAAGCTTTTTATCGGTTTCATCGTGGACAATGGTCCAATTAACTTAATTTAATTAACTTCATCCAGACATTATCTTTATTTTTTTAGTAATTTTTCTTTAAATTTTGCGTTTGATATTCTCAATTAGATAGATTAGAGACCACGGTCCCATTAATAGGATATTACACATCTAATGCATCCTATTTCTGTAAATACCGTTTGTATATATTATACATATTAAAATTATCTAGTGTCATAAATAAAGTTTTTTTTAAGATTCACTATTTTTTTTAAGTCCAGTACAAATTTCTTATTTTTATGTGTATATTTTTTGTGTCTTTTTTTACAGGTATGTTATTTTTATATTTATGTATTTCCTTTATAAATTTAGTGGTAAAAATTTAAACGGCGCCCAACTTCTAGTCTTATGTATTCCGTATCGTGTGTCTTGTCTTAGCCTCATCTCAATCTCCCAGTTACCCTATTTAAGATCTGAATTCAAACCCCCCCATTTTTACGCTCCCGACTCTGAGCAACGAGGTCCTTAGGTTATCCTGGTGTTCGGTCCAGCACGTCATCACATGAAGTAATTTCTTTGTCCGTTACACATATGGCGCACCAACGCTCTGGGCTATTCCGTAACCATCTTTTCTAATTGTCCTTTTGTCAGAGAGTTGAGGCTTGTTTCATAGTGCCTAATTTTCTCCCGCATTTACTCGATCAAGGTATCGTAAAATCCAGTCACGCAAAATGGATAAATCCATTAGCGTACCTAAAGAAGGAAGAAGTAGAGTACGAACTTAAAATTCGTGGTACAAAATCACGAAGACAATGCAGTGACAAAAAGAGCATCTTAAAAAAGCTCATACAAAAAGGATCACCAATTGATTTGGAAAATAATCCGCTAGATTTTGCAGAAGAAAAAACAGAAATAGAGAGAACTATAGCTGATATTACCCAGATAGTCGAGCAATTTGACGGAAATGTAAATGGCTCGACATACAGAAGAGCTAAAGCCCTTAGTACACATGTGTCACTAAGAATTGGCCGAATGCCAATAGACCACACAATAGAAGATCAAGTAGAATTTAAGGACGAAATATCAGCCACCTGTCTTCTACTGGAAAGCCAGTTAGACGAAAAAATTATTCCCAACGATAATAACGAAGTCAGGAGTGTAGATACTACTTCTGCCTCTGTTCCTAGTTTTGCCCCTCCTATAGTTCAGGTAACAACTCCAATCAACCTCTCCGATTGGAATATTAAATTCTCCGGTGATCCTAAATCCGTGTTTACATTCCTTGAAAAGGTTCAGGATATTGCGGAGTCTCGCAAAGTCGACGATGACGTTCTGTTTAGGTCTGCCATAGAATTATTTTCTGGTAGTGCAGTTACTTGGTTTCGCAGTGTCCGAGATTCTCTTTCCAGTTGGTCTCAATTAATAAATTTAATTAAAGCTACCTTCCTGCCACGTGATTACGAAGAAGAGCTTTGGCAGCAAATTAAGAATAGAAAGCAAAAGAGAAATGAGTCGTTCATTCTATATCAGGCTCAGATCTTAACGCTTGCCAAACGTCTTCCTTTCCGCCCATTAGAGCAGACACTTGTAAAATACATGCGTCAAAACATACTGCCCGAGTATGTCCCGATGATAGCGCTGCAGGATACTAACACTCTAGGAGAGTTAGCGCTTATCATAAAAAAGCTCGAGAATAATGTCCCATCAATATCTACGAGGAAAGATAATCCACATATCTCCGTTGTCAGCGAGAAAAATGTGACTCCTAAAAGAAAATTCCCCCAAAATAAGCCCAATATTCCACCTCCCCAGGTAAACCAATCTAGAGTGCTTACCTGTTGGAATTGCCACGAGGAAGGCCATCGGCATAGCTTGTGTAATAAAGACCGCCGTGTATTTTGTTTCCGTTGTGGCTTGGAAAATGTGATTGCTCCTAAGTGTCCGCTTTGCTCAAAAAAAAACTAACTGTCGGAACATTTCGTGTTGGTAAATCCGTTCCACTTTCTTATGTCAAATCCAACACCTGTCATAACAGAAATTCTGTAGTGTATCGTAAACAATCCCAAGATTGGAATAGATACTTAGAAATAGTTAAGAGTTTTTATAATAGTACAACTAATCCGAGACACGTGTCGTCATTAGCCATTTCGAAACCCTTAGGCAAAATAGATAATAGGCCATATCTCACTGTAAATATCTTTTAGGGTGACTTCGTTCTGTTACTAGACACCGGCTGCTCCACAACGGTGGCTGGTAAAGAAGGGCTTGAATTCTTACAATTAAATGATATTAAAATTAGCAAATTATCAGATAAAAGCGTGATTCTGGCAGATGGCTCTACTAAGTCAGTAATCGGCGTAGTGGACCTGCCCATTGTTGCAAATAATGTTTGTCGAGTAATTAAATGTCTTATAGTGCCTTCGTTGTCATACTCGTTTATCTTAGGTAGCAACTTTGCTAATAAATTTTCGTTGGTAATCGATTTTAAAAACAATCAATGGGACACTAATGAGTCAAACAAAGGTTTAGATTTATCTGGTTCAGATCCATTTAAGTATCTCTGTTCAATTGAGTCCTTAAACCCCCCTTCTCGTTCTATTGCCGAAAAAATCATTAAAGAATTCGATGTAGGTAGTAGCGCTGAAAACATAGGTAGGACTAATAAGATTCAGTTAACCATTGATACAGGAGATTCAAAACCGTTTAAGGGACGTCCCTACCCTTTGTCCCCTATATGTCAGATATTCTTAACAAGGAGTTAGATGAAATGTTAAAGTTAGGAGTCGTCGAACCTTCTAATTCGCCATGGTGTTCGCAAATCCTGTTAGTAAAGAAGAAAAATGGCGAATTCCGATTTTGTTTTGATGGTCGTCCACTTAATGAGATCACCCGTCACGATTCCTACACCTTGCCCAACATTGACCGAATTCTTTCTCTTCTCCGTGGAGCAAAGTATATTTCTTATATAGATCTAAAGAAGGCTTTTTGGCAAATTCCGTTAGACGCTTCGTCTAGAGAAAAAACGGCTTTTGGCGTTATAGGTCGTGGATCGTTTCAATTCACGGTTATGCCTTTTGGTCTCTGCAATTCTGCACAGACTCAACAACGTCTAGTGGATGCGATTTTTGGCCCAGAATTTGAACCATACATATTTTGCTATCTGGATGATATTATTGTATGTTCACCTACCTTCGAGGAACATATTTCCCTATTAAGTAGAGTCAAGGAAAAATTAAAAGAGGCAAATTTAACAATCAATGTTAGTAAGTGTCAGTTCTTCAAAACCTCGCTCAAGTTTCTAGGTTATATCGTTGGAGACAACTCTCTACGCTCAGACCCCGATAAAATATCGGCCATGATAAACTATCCCAGACCTACCACCACCACTGAGATTAAACGGTTTGTCGAACTTTGTTCATGGTATCGTCGCTTTGTCAAAAACTTCTCGTCTCTTATATCTCTAATCAATGACATCCTCAAAGGAAAAGGCAAAAAGCAAGCCATTAATTGGAACCAGAAAGCTGAAGATTCCTTTAATGCGATTAAGGAAGCGCTAGTTTCAGCGCCTATTCTTATCCAACCCGACTTTAAAAAGCCCTTTTCAATACAATGCGATGCTAGTAACACTGGCCTGGGTGCTGTTCGTACTCAAGAGTTTGAATCAGGGGAGCAAGTCATCTCGTATGCCAGTCGCTCACTTACCAGAAGTGAACGCAATTATTCCGTTACGGAACGTGAGTGCTTAGCCGTTATTTTCGCAGTAGAAAAGTTTCGCCCCTATGTAGAAGGTACTAAGTTTACCGTAATAACAGATCATTATTCCCTTCTTTGGCTTACTACGCTAAAAAACCCCTCGGGCCGTCTCTGTCGTTGGGCTATGCGCCTTAAACAGCACAATTTTACCTTAGTGCACAGAAAAGGGTCTTCTCATAAGGTTCCCGACGCTTTAAGTAGAATTCACAACGAGAAGTCAAATTCTGAACCCTCTGAATCCCCGAATATAGCTTATATCGATGTCGATATCGATAGAATAGATCCGTGGTACGACAATTTACGTACAAAGATCTTAGAAAATCCCGACAAATTTCCTCAATGGAAGGTAGAAAACGAGACTGTTTTCAAATTTGTCCCGTCTTGTCTGCCATTCCAATCTAATGAAATAGAATGGAAAACTTTAGTCCCGTCACCGCAAAAATCAGATGTCCTACGTTCATGTCACGAACCGCCGGTTTGCGGACATTTACGCTTTTTTAAGACTTTGTCGAGAATTAAAGAAAAATTCTATTGGCCTAAAATGAGACGCGATGTTCTCAAGTTCGTTCGCTCTTGCGAGGTTTGCGGGGCGCAGAAATCCCCAAATACTCCCCAAATGGGCAAACAAAAACAAGCCGATTTCCCATGGCAAATAATAGCTGTTGACCTAATAGGACCCCTTACACGCAGTAAACATGGGTATTGTTGGTTGCTGGTCGTCTCTGATTGGTTTTCGAAGTACACTTTGTTACAACCCCTTCGTAAAGCCACAGCCATCAATATAGCTAACTTTCTCGAGAATCAAGTTTTCCTGATGTTTGGTGTCCCACAGCATATCATTTGCGACAATGCCTCCAATCTTAATAGTTCTGTGCTTAAAAAGCTTTGTTCCAACTACGATGTCCAAAAAATTTGGTTTAACGCGGTCTATTCCCCACAATGTAAGTTCGTCGAACGCAGCAACCGTACTATCGGCACTGCTATTCGTAGCTATATTAAGGACCATTCCGACTGGGACAGAGAAATTTATAAGATCAGGCAGGCAATCAATACCGCGAAACATGAAGTAACTCACCATTCCCCAGCATTCCTGAACTTCGCCCGTTTTGTTCCTCTTTCTGGTAACTATTACAATCAATCTCCAGGCGATGTAAAGGACATAGAATTCTCTTCTGTCGATAGAGAGAAGTATGTCTCTGAAGTTAGAGGTTTAGATAAAGTATTCAAGGAAGTTAAGCGAAACCTAGATAAGGCATATAAACGAAATGCTAAACATTATAACTTACGCAAAAGAGATATACAGTTCAACGTTGGTGATAAAATTTGGAGACGCAATATGGTTCTGTCGAGCGCTCCAAAACGCTTTATGTCTAAGTTAGCCCCTAAATATGTTCAAGGCACAGTAATCAAAAAGCTGCCCCCCTTAGTGTATACGATTAAGAACCTTGATGGTTCTAGTGCAGGAAATTGGCACATTAAGGATCTTAAGCCGTTTTACTCTGAAGAAGAGGATGACGAGCTTTCTATCACAGAGTTGGAATAACCTTGCAACATTTATTCTATTTTTTTGCATAACATCCATCTCTACGGACCTTTTGTTCACACTAGAAAATAGATCCCCATCGAGTAACAATCTGTTCTATGTCCATAACTTGGAATATGGCCATGAATTAGGATAGTGGTTTAATATTCTTGTGTTGGTTTAATACGGAGTGAATTTTCCTGCTAGATACCAGGCACGGAGAAAAGTTAGGAATGACTTGTGAGGATTTCCGCTAGTTACTCGCTGAGATGGCATTTGCAGGATAACTCCACTCTTGTGGTCATCACAAAATATTAATCCGATTGTCGTTAAAAATTTCACCGTACTACGATGTAACTTTCTTGCGACTAGTTGTCATATCTACCTAGGACCTAAACCCCTACCAATCGCGACATTTCCCGACTTCGACCCTTTACCGACTTCGACTCTCACTGAAAATACACCTGCACGGCAGGCGTCTGATTACGCGTAAGCTATCAATGTCCTAACGATATGTAGATTTCGACAACTATCCAAATATTCTTTTGGTCACTTATTTCAATTTTTTTTGACAACAATGCATTGGTTGAGAACCTCCTTAGCCTCCTTTACTCACTTCTCAGACTCTTTTGGTTCGCTGCGGTGAACAAGATGGTAATAGTGCTTTGGCAGTTTCGAAAGTTACTCGTGTTTTCTTTTCGTTTTTGTTTAGGCTACTCCGGTACAAGTAACTTCATCGGAAGTAGCAACCTCTTTTTTTAGTTTCTGTACACACTATATCTTTACCGAATATTTGATTGTGAAATGCTTTGCCATGACTTGACAAAGTAGAATCAAGTAAACATAACACTAGCTATGACTAGTGCATATTTCGTCATTCAAGTCCGGTATGAAAGACTTCGCGGCACCTTTACATGTAGTCAGCCTTCTAGAACTTGAGTCTCATTGTTATTAGTGGACGCACTATAACATGCTTTTGCAATGAGTTTGTTTCTGCTCATCTTGCTCGAGTTGAATATTTAGTTTTTTGTTATGGATTATAGCAACACTGTAGTTGTTTGTTGCCATAGTCGATTAGAATTATTAGAGTAGTCCTTGTACAGATAGTTCCTAGTTTTTGTGTTTAGATTATCCGAGAGATAACTTTTTTTGGTTTGGCTAGAGCCATTCTTGTGAAAATCTACCTGGTTGTATTGTTTTTTTACTATCGTAGTTGTTAAGAATTAGAATGATTTTTGTACGTATGGTTTTTAATTTTTCTGTTTGAGTTGCATTTAAACTATCTTAAAAGAATCCCTTTTATTTACGGTATCTACTGCAGACTCCGATTGTAAACACTGGTGTTCCAACAGGTTTACATCGTGAGGACGGGCTGTATAACGTTTACGTTTTTGCATGTAAAATAGTGTGTGATATAATGTTATTCTAAGTCCCTATAGATTAACTTGTCACGGTTTTAATCTACAGTAAAATCCTTATCCTATACCAGACACATAAAACTCAAGAAGGTACGTTGTTTTTTTAACTTTCACAAGCTGATAAGTCAAGCACCATCTAATTCCTGTTCGAATCCACCCTCAATCTTCCCACGAATTTAATTACCTACCCCGACTTTATAAAAAGGCAGATCCATATATGAATTCTCATAGTGCCTTTAGTTTTTGATCAGTACAGTCTAATTGCGTCCGAAGTAGGGCGTTTGTTTTAGTAAAAGTATAGTACAGTTTTAGTGTAGTGCCTTACTCAATAATTGGTAAGTTATTTAGATTTCTTGATTCATTTCAAAGATAAAACAGAGATATTTCTTCTTTAAAGAGTTCCTATACCGGGGCGATGCTTGCTATCAACTTTAGTCACTATCACTTGACAACTGTTTTGACAACCAGCTGTTCCTTTCTTAAGAGCCGACCCATTACGATTATCAGGTCAGTAAACTTGAGTAAACCATCTTAGCACGTGCCATCGAAACGAAATTGGCATTTTTTGAACACATGCTAATGACCTGTTTTTGAGTGAATAAAGAACTTTCTTTTACGTATGGGTTATTTTGCAAATATAAAGTTCATCATAGAATTAAAGGACAATTTTTATATCAGAAAGATTTTTTTGTTGTTTTATTTGTAAATATATAAATAATAGGTTATTTTAGTTACCAAAGAAACATGAAAAGCTTTTTATCGGTTTCATCGTGGACAATGGTCCAATTAACTTAATTTAATTAACTTCATCCAGACATTATCTTTATTTTCTTAGTAATTTTTCTTTAAATTTTGCGTTTGATATTCTCAATTAGATAGATTAGAGACCACCTTCCCATTAATAGGATATTACACATCTAATGCATCCTATTTCTGTAAATACCGTTTGTATATATTATGCATATTAAAATTATCTAGTGTCATAAATAAAGTTTTTTTTAAGATTCACTATTTTTTTTAAGTCCAGTACAAATTTCTTATTTTTATGTGTATATTTTTTGTGTCTTTTTTTACAGGTATGTTATTTTTATATTTATGTATTTCCTTTATAAATTTAGTGGTAAAAATTTAAACGGCGCCCAACTTCTAGTCTTATGTATTCCGTATCGTGTGTCTTGTCTTAGCCTCATCTCAATCTCCCAGTTACCCTATTTAAGATCTGAATTCAAACCCCCCCATTTTTACGCTCCCGACTCTGAGCAACGAGGTCCTTAGGTTATCCTGGTGTTCGGTCCAGCACGTCATCACATGAAGTGATTTCTTTGTCCGTTACAATATTATATATTCGAAGACGATATGACCTATGAATTATTTCCAGTTCCCTCTGTTGATAAGTAGTATAACTTTGGTTTCCTGTTCTTTACATATGACTACTAAATGCGGCAAAAATTTAAATTTGGGGGATTTGAGCTTCAATTTGAGGGAATTTCAGTTTCTAAATTTATTAAATGTGGGAGTTTTATTAAATTACATCTGGCAACTCTGTAGCTGAGCCGTGAGTGAGGAGTATCTGGTTGTGCTTGTGCTTGTATGGTTTGTAAAGAGCTGTTTTGACTCAGTGGCGACGCGTGACTTTTTCTAAAGTGTTACCGAAATCAGATGTAAAAAAATCTTATTTAAAAAAATATTTTGAACCTCCCAAATATAAGTTTTTGTTTTCAATCCTGTGAAATAAAATTAAACAAATCACTATTCCCAAATTATATGTATGTAATGATGTATATGTAACAGGTATAACAATAAATAATAAACAAACTAAACATGTTATTCTACCATAAAATTAACATAAACAAATGAACAAGTAGAAAAAAGAACAGATTTTGAAAACTATTGTTTATATTTTAATTCTTCCATTTTCAATAATATAATTTTTTTCTTCAAAATTATATAAAAAATATACAAGGGGAATGACTTTTCAAGTATTTGATCAATTACGCAACACGTAGCAACACTTTTCCATGTTTAAATGCACGCACACTGTAATCTGTAATAGGTACTAAACCAACGTTACCAATCCTCAAAATGGATATAATAGTGATATAAGCGTGCCCGCGCGCCGTCTCTAGAGCCGTCGCTCCTTCAAACGAGCTAGTCCCGAGCGATAGCGAGATTCCTCCTGCGTTACCACTGCCAGAATTGGTAACAGCATAATAATGTGCAATGGATTCACATATCTCGCCAATATTTTCGTGCGTCTAGTTGGCTATTTACTGAATTAGGTACTATTAACAAATATTTCTGTTGGTAAAAAATATAGATGGAATTATTTCATAGTAGTCATAAAATATTTATTTGCAAGATTTTTAACTGTTACCAATGGTAACAGTGGTTACATGGACGCTTCGCCAGTGTTTTGACTTATAGGCCGGCTACACACAACGTCTTGCCTGTGCAGTCTAAAACTGTGCAAGCATGACGGAACAAAAGACGGTACACCGTACGTTGTCCACACGTGCAGACTACGTAAAAAATTGGACTGCGCAAACTTCAGTCTTTCGAGAACTCGACACGATGAGCAGCACGGAAGAGGTTTTTTTAATGGAAGCGTTATTGTATTGTTTATTAATAAAAAAACAACAAACAAACAAGCAACGCCGCTGTGGAAGTAAGTGGAGTAAAAAGTGGCTCTTGTGGAGAAATATACATTCACATGTTAACTTAATCGAAGATTTGAGAGAAGATCCTGAAGACTGGCGTGATTTTCATTACACGTACAATTATGGCTCAATCCCATACAAACATAATACTACATTAAACATGCCACAAGAAAACAGTTTCAGTATATTATACAAGTAGATATACAGTGCGCTGGAATAAGTGTTACCCCCTCCCCCTTATTAACTTATTTATTTTTAGCACATCAATGCTTCGAAGTTTTAGCATCAATGTTTCGAACTTTACGCGATCCCTCTTCAGGTGACAGGCATAACTTTATTTTTTTTTAAATAGGAAAGTACATCATGCGACCCCTCATTTAAAAGATTTTGAAATACTAATTACAAAAATGTATATTACTTTAATGCTTTTTGAGAGCGTAGGCGCAAAATTTCGGTCGAATTATTTCAAATGCATTCATTTTTTCCGAATTCTGAGAAAACTAACAAGTATCTTTGAAACATTTAAACGCAGAATGAAATATTACAGTATTATGGATGGTAGAAAGTCCCTGAGAAATTCTATAATGTCTATTTTAATAAGTCACGGGGGTGAAAACTAAGAGAAAATTTAGTCTGATTTTTAATTTAAAAATATATCTTTCAAAAGATACTTTTTGTTTATTCTAAGGCAACTATTTTAGTTTTTCTGTCATTAAAGCGTATGCTTCGTTTTTCTTATTCCTGTCGGTATATTCTTTACACTTCACCTTCCATATTACCGGCAAAGATTTGTATAATTCTATAAATTCAGTTAAAAACTGTTTTGTAACACTTCTTACGTCGCTTATTTTGTCTGGTCTTGGTCTATCCACCTCGAAAACTTCTGCGGAACTGAAGAACGGACTGAACTCCCGGCCACACGTTCAATTAAAACTGTGGAACCTAAAACTGCACAAGTAAAATCTTCAGCATGTCGACGAGAGTACAGTCCGCGCTTGGAGGCCTGCGCGCGATACAGTCTTGCCGTCCATACACACGCTCTTACCTGCACAAACGAGTCTCTGCAGGCATGCTCTCGGGCAAGACGTTGTATGTAGACGGCCTATTAATCGACTATCGTCGATTTTTGGTGACTGCTCTGATATAATGGCAAATGAGATGTCGAATTAAAGCTTATAATTCAAGGATGGTACTAAGGTGGGCCGGAAGTAATGTTTTAAAGTCGCCGGAATAGCACAAGAGATATATTATTCGACGCATCTTAGCAAGACGGGAGTAAGTGTATGCTTCTTGTTTTATGACTCTGTACGTCTGTTCCTCGTCCGTAAAAGTAACTCCTCCGTCATGGCACTAGGTATAATGGCAAATGAGATGTCGAATGAAAGCTTATAATTCAAGGATGGTACTAAGTGAGAAATTTGACCTTGTACTTCCGGTTTTAGAAATGTGACCGTAAGTACTGTTCTAAAGTGGTCGGAATAGTACAAGCGATATATAGTTTGATGCGCCTTAATAAGACAAGAACAAATATATACTTCTGGTTTCATGACTGTCTGTCCGTCTGCGGATATAACTCCTCCGTTATTTGTACAGATAGAATGACAAATGACGTGTCGAATGAAAGCTTATAACCGAAGAATGGTATTAAAGTTTAGAAATTTGACATAGGACTTCCGGTTTTAGAGTTTCTTGTACTATTCCAGCGACTTTAAAACAGTACTTCCGGTCGTACTTCTAAAACCGGAAGTCTTAGGTCAAATTTTTCACCTTTAGTACTATCCTTGGATCACAAGCTTTAATTGTACTCTTATTTGGCATTATACCTAGTGCAATGACAGGAATTATTTTCACAGACAACAAACAGAGGCATGAAACCGGAAATATATATTTGTTCTGGTTTTGCTAAGGCGCGTCGAATAATGTATCGCTTTTAATATTCCGGTGACTTTAATACAGTACTTTCGGTTGCATTTCTAAAACCGGAAGTCCTAGGTTAAATTTCTCCTCTTTAGTAACATCCTTGGATCATAAGCTTTCATTCGACATCTCATCTGTCATTCTACCTAGTGCAATGAAGGAGGAGTTATTTTCACGGACGACGAACAAGCGGACAGACAGTCTTGAAACCGGAAGTATACATTTGTTCTCGTCTTGCTAAGGTGCGTCGACTATTATATCGCTTGTACTATTCCGGTCACTTTAAAACAGAACTTCCGGTTACATTTCTAAAACCGCAAGTCCTAGGTCAAAATTTTCACCTTTAGTACTATCCTTGGATTACAAGCTTTCATTCGATACCTCATTTATCATTCTACCTGGTATATTGACGGAAGAGTTGTGTTTACGGACGGACGGACAGACGGACAATATTGAGACATACTTATAAAAACAAGTTTCACAAATTCCTAAAATCTGCCAAATAAAAACCTCCTAAAAATCTCTCAAATAAAAACTCCGAAACATTTCATAAACTGCTAAAAATCCCTCAACAAAAAATTTCGAAACAACGAAATACGCCATTATAACCGTCCAGCGTCTACGAGTGTGTCTGCTCTCAGAGCAGTCACCAAAATTCGACGTTAGTTTCCCCTCGGTATAGGTGCAACGGCTGAGATGCTTAAGTCAAAACATCTCCTTTAGCGTACGTTCAGAGTGGACGAGCAAAGAGCAAAAAGTGCACGTTCAGAGTGGAGCGAAGAAAGAGTACGAGCAAAGAGCAAAGAAGTGCTAAACCAGAGTGGGAGCTGGTAGTTACGCGAGACTAGAGTTTAGTTCTTTCCCACTGAAAGTTATTTTCTTTTTTTTTTTTTTTCGAGAACTCCTCATTGAAAACGTGGTACTTCCTAACTCGCGGAAAATGTTGGAGAATTCATCGTAAAGGCAGGTATACATATGCGCTCTGCTCGGTGTGCGAGCCGCTCGCGCGCAGCATGTTCGTCAGATTAGTACGTGTTTTCAAGTGGCGCACAAACGGCACGCACACGGCGCACCACAATCTAACTTCTGTCGGTTTTTCAACAAAAGCTTTGATGGTTCGCAATACGTATTTGGACGAGTTTGCGAGTGGTTTGTTGGTTTTGGCGCGCCTGAGTTGAAAATATCAAAAAACACATTCATAAATTAAAAATTTAACTTTGTTTCTGGTGAAGCAACATAGTTGGAAAAAGCAGATATAATATTATAATTGTCACTGGAAAGCGAAAAAGGTAACGCACAACTTGAAAGAACCTGTAGATTTCTAGCTTCGTTTCTGGTGAAGCAACGCAGTTGGAACAAGCAGATATATTATAATTGTGTCACCGGAAAGCGAAAAAGGGAACTCACAACTTGGAAAAGCCTATAGTTTTCTAACTTTGCTTCTGGTGAAGCAACTGAGTTGGAACAAGCAGATATATTATAATTGTGTCACCGAGAAGCAAAAAAGGTAACGCACAACTTGGAAGAACTTATAGTTTTCTAACTTAGTTTCTGGTGAAGCAACGGAGTTGGAACAAGCAGATATATTATAACGCCCGGTTTCATAATCAACTTAAAGTGAACATTAACTAAAGTTCACTTTAACGTTGACATTTACCCATATGAAATGCATTGATAAAGGTACCAACTTAAAATTTAAAGTCCACATTAACTGATTATGAAACCGAGCGTAATTGTGTCACCGGTAAGCGAAAAAGGTAACGCACAACTTGGAAGAACCTATAGTTTTTAGGGACTACCTATTTCGCTTTCCGGTGACACACTTATAGTATATCTGCTTGTTCCAACTGCGTTGCTTCACCAGAAACGAAGTTAGAAAACTATAGGCTCTTCCAAGTTGTTAGTTACCTTTTTCGCTTTCCAGTGACACAATTATAATATATCTGCTTATTCCAACTCCATTGCTTCACCAGAAACGAAGTTAGATAACTATAGCCTCTTCCAAGTTGTGCGTTACCTTTTTTGCTTTCCGGTGGCACAATTATAGTATATCTACCTGTTCCAACTCCGTTGCTTCACCGAAAACGAAGTTAGAAAACTATAGGCTCTTCCAAGTTGTGCATTACCTTTTTCGCTTTCCGGTGACCCAATTATAATATATCTGCTTGTTCCAACTCCGTTGCTTCACCAGAAACGAAGTTAGAAAACTATAGGTTCTTCCAAGTTGTGCGTTACCTTTTTCGATTCCCGGTGACACAATTATAATATTTCTGCTTGTTCCAACTCCGTTGCTTCACCAGAAACGAAGTTAGAAAACTATAGGCTTTTCCAAGTTGTGCGTTACCTTTTTCGCTTTTCGGTGGCACAATTATAATATATCTGCTTGTCTCAACTCGTTGCTTCACCAGAAACGAAGTTAGAAAACTATAGGCTCTTCAAAGTTGTTCGTTACCATTTTCGCTTTCCGCTGACACAATTATAATATATCTGCTTGTTCCAACTGCGTTGCTTCACCAGAAACGAAGTTCGAAATCTGTAGGTTCTTTTAAGTTGCGCGTTACCTTTTTCACTTTCCGGTGACAATAATTATAATATTCTGCTTGTTCCAACTGCGTTGCTTCACCAGAAACAAAGTTAAATTTTTAATTTATGAATGTTTTTTTTTATATTGATAACGATTTCCAAAGTGAAAGTCGAAACGTCAAGTAAACTTGATTTCAAACTAGAATTGTGGCTTATGCCCAAATTAAATAGTAAATCTTATTTTGTATTTCTCACGCCGCGCCGGTAAGAAGACAACAATGAAATTACCTTTTTTTACATTGGTCCGCATGTATATTTTTTATTTCGTCTTTGAGATGGATGACGTCACTAGAAAATCGACCTGTTTCCGGATTTTTTCTTAAAATCGTCGGTTTACGAAATAATGAATTTATTCCATTTGGTTTTGCCACACTGTAGAACTAATAATAATTATTAAGTTACATAATATTTATTTAATTATAAAATTGCATAAAGTTATAAATTTAAAAAGTCATCGTCGTCCTTTGAATAGGGAATCTTTCGATCCCATAACAGGTTTCTTTGAATCATAATACTTGTTTCATAACACTTCAGCTATCAGGATACCGAGATTCATTTTTCGGAAAAATACCAAAATAGTCCATGTAATGAGACCGATCCCGTCTGGAAAAATTTCTGATTCGGTTTCTTTGTGGATTCCTATACAAGTACAGTTTCATACAATATTTTATCTACGATAAACAAATAAAAATACTGTAACTCTTCGTCACTGCAAAATTTTTCAAAATTTTTGTTGTAATTTATTGCTCATTATGTCATCACCATGACAACGCGAAAATTAAGGATATTTGACTATATATGAAAGTGTGTCAAAAACAGTGCTAAAAAGTAAATCCCATTTAATATACATTGTTACTTCACGCACACTTTAAACCCTTCACGCACTGCTATCTATAAGGATAGTTTTCACAAACTAAAACCTTATACATAATAATATATGACTTAGAGTAGATAAAATTGTTTAAACAATTTCTGCCCAAAAATTCCGCCCGGTGCTCTTCAGATTTGTTTAAAGGGGACATTTTTGAATAGGAATTGACAAAGAAACCGAATCAAAAATTTTTCAGACGGGAGCGGTCTCACCACATGGACCAAAGAGTGCGAGCAGAGAAATCAAACTTGTTTGGTTTCGCCGCTTTGCTCTTTGCTAGCACTCTGTGTACCTCCGTTTCCCAGTAGTAGTTTGATTTCTGCGCTTTGCTCTTTGCTCTTTGCTTGTCCACTCTGAACGTACGCTTAGTCTGGGCAGATTATCGGAGAATAGGCCGTTTTTGGGAAAAGTTATTTACCAGCAATTGTATTGCTTGAATCGAATCTAATGATTCTACATATTAATAATATAGGTATGCAAAGTCCTCAGATTGTGTGCTACTTTTTTATAAACAAAATGGCACCCGAAAATCGTGTTTTTACAATTTTTGCTCTATAACTCCAAAGATTTTAACTTTACAGCAAAAACACCAAAATAAAAATTCTCTGTAATTAAATTCTGCATAGAGACGTGTTTTTCCCGATTTACTTCAACAAAAATTTTCCCCGGAAAATGAGGGTATTTCCAACAAAATCTTTAATTTTCAACTAAAATTTTAGATAAGTAATTGTTTATCAATAATTAAATAACTTGATAATATAAAAGCTCTTTTCGTATAAATTATAATTCCAGAAGCCGATGGAAATTAAATGAACAGTTTAACAACAATTGAATTGTTAATTAAAAATTTACGGTCGTTATAATAACCACAATAATTATGATACACAAGAATATACGATTTTTGTACAGGGTGTCCCAAAAGTAGTGGAACGGTCGAATATTTCGCGAACTAAACATCGGATCAAAAAACTGAAAAATACGTGTTCAATCATTTTCAAAAATATATCCAACGACACCAAACACCAACCCCCACTACACCCCCTGGAGGTGGGGTGGAAGGTAACTTTAAAATCTCAAATGGAAACCCCTAGTTTTTCTTGCAGATTTGGATTCGTTACGTAAAAGTAAGCAACTTTTATTCAAGACATTTTTTCGAACTGTGGATAGATGGAGCTATAATTGAGAAAAACCATTTATCGTGATACCATAGGTAAATTATAGAAACGGTCTAATATCTCGAGAAATACACTTCCAAATGAGAAACCAAAAAAAGGTGTTTAATACTTTTCGAAAACCTATCGAATAACACTAAACATGACCCTCCAACCCACCCCCTGGAGGTGGGGTGGGGGGTAACTTTACAATCTTAAATAGCAACCCCCACTTTTTATTACAGATTCGGATTCGTCATGAAAAATTAAGCAACATTTATTCGAAACATTTTTTAGAATTGTTGATAGATGGCGCTTTAATTGGAAAAATACGATTTATTAGCGCCATCTATCAGCAATTTTAAAAAATGTTTCGAATAAATGTAGCTTAATTTTTCATGACGAATTCGAATCTGCAATAAAAAGTGGGGGTTGCTATTTAAGATTTTAAATTTACCCCCCACCCCGTCTCCAGGGGGTGGGTTGGAGGATCATTTTTGGTGTTTATCGATAGGTTTTCGAAAAATATTAGAAACCTGTTTTTTGGTTTCTCATTTGGAAGTGTATTTCTCGAGATACTAGACCGTTTCTATAATTTACCTATGGTATCAGGATAAATCGTTTTTCCCAATTATAGCGCCATCTATCCACAGTTCGAAAAAATGTCTTGAATAAAAGTTGCTTACTTTTACGTAACGAATCCAAATCTGCAAGAAAAACTAGGGGTTTCTATTTGAGATTTTAAAGTTACCCCCCACCCCACCTCCAGGGGGTGTAGTGGGGGTTGGTGTTTAATGTCATTGGATAGATTTTTGAAAATGATTGAACACGTATTTTTCAGTTTTTCGATCCGATGTTTAGTTCGCGAAATATTCGACCGTTCCACTACTTTTGGGACACCCTATATAAAAAACACTGTACATATCTAATGTACTTTACAGAATTTAAGTCGGATTATTTAAGCGGCCTCAGGAATATTTTAAAATCATAAACAATTTTTTGGCTTATAAACAAATAGAATATCTCGGGAAATATTAAATCGTGAAAACGGTATCGAAAAAAAAAAGAGGCATGGCGCTTCTTTTAAAATAAAAAACGTTTAATTGTGATAAGTGGTTCCTGAGGCACAAGCGGTCAAAGTTGACCGGCATTTACGGCAAAGATATAAACAATTTGATCATAATTTTCGAACCATCACCTTTTTATTTCCTGTCAAGGAATCAAGGAATTTTCTATTAAGATATCTCAAAAAGTACCCGAACCATAACTATACATTGTATACATCTTACTATTTTACTGTAGGTAACAAATTGCAGCTCTTGTATTTTTTATTATTTAAAGATATATTTATAAAAGTAGATCAACATTTTTTTAATAATAGGAGGTAGCGACCAAATCTGCCCGGGGGCCCCCACTGCCTTAAATCCGGCTCTGCGAGCATTGTGTGGGAATGTGCCTCTGAAATCTGGGTATACCGGAGAATCCTACGAAAGTTGGGTGGATAGAGTTCGTAACGAAGTTGTTTTGCACCGGATGGGAAAAGTCAGAACAGTTAAAAATCGAAAACTTGAATATTTTGGCCATGTTATGCAACACCCAGAGAGATATAATATACTCCATTTAATAATACAAGGCAAGGTAGACGGAAGAAGAGGCCAGGTCGAAGAAGAACGTCATGGCTTAAAAACCTGAGAGAATGGTATAACAGATCCTCTGCATACTTTTTCCGAGCTGCCGTTAACAAAATTACTATAGCCAATTTGATAGCCAACGTTCGATAATCGAGCACGGCACATGAAGAAGAAGAAGGGTATTGTGTCCTGGGAAGCTCCATTTTAATTTGGCAGCATGTTCCCCTGCGTTTTTTTACCTTGGTTTTGTGTGTACTTCAGCTGAGCAAAATGCAGGAGCGTTTTATTAACCCTTAATTTGATTATTTATAAATATGTGTGTATATGTTGCAACGCCTCGCCGCTCGTGCGCGGACGCTACGTTGCTACACCGGCTACATGACAACAAAGGCGTAGCCCGCTATGCTCTAGTGGAGATGGGGGGGGGGGGGGTCGTTGAGACTTCTCTTTTAACCTGAAATAGATATTAACTGGGCGCCAGGCAAGTTTGCCCCACGGCCCACGCCTAAAGTAGACTGCAACTCCAAACCTACCAAATTGTTGCAGTACCAATCATGTGGTGTATGGAACAAATGAAATTAAGCGATACCTCACGTAAAAATTATCTATTAATAATAAGTAAATAAGTAATAAATAAATTTAGTCCGTAAACATGCAATAATTAACAAAAAATAATAAAATGAATCATAATAATACCATAATATTGAACAACCACAACGATAACCTACAAAGTAACTAGATGCGCCAAAGCAAATAGGACTTCTAGCCCTCAAAATTAACCGAAAATTATAAGCGTCGCATGAGCTCAGGCGCAACCGCTGTAAAACAAAA
This sequence comes from Diabrotica virgifera virgifera, assembly GCF_917563875.1. Classification (NCBI taxonomy): domain Eukaryota; kingdom Metazoa; phylum Arthropoda; class Insecta; order Coleoptera; family Chrysomelidae; genus Diabrotica; species Diabrotica virgifera. The sequence continues at coordinate 77,779,244 of NC_065448.1, forward strand.
CAAAAAGTATAACAAACCGATAACACACTAGGTACTATTCACAAATAAACTAAAATTAATAAAAGCTAAAGAACATAAACGCAAAAAAAAGTAAATTAATCAAAATCCTTATCTTAATTCTGTACTGAGGTATCCAACGATGTATCCAATTCCAATAAGAAGAATAACCAGTAACATATCAACGACATAAACAAACGATTTCAAACACAACAAATCTTAATACTGAAAGAAGAAATCGGAAGGAATTGGAAGTAAACGGAACTGAACGGAAACAATGGAAACCCTTTGGCCAGAAGGGTTTTCCAGGTGGTACATATACAAAAAAACTCTTCTACTTCCCACAGAGTATTTCCAACAATAACTAGGTACTATCTATTTTGTGGTTTAAGGCCTGATAACTGATGTTCTTTTCCTTCAGAATGGCTTCAGGAATCGTTACAGCGTATCTAAAATGGTGCTTTGAAAATAGGTCCCGTTTCTGACGCGACGGTGTGAACTTGCCAACTACACAAAATGCTACAACACTATAATTTGCCAAGTTCAATTAACATAAATTCAGGCCGATGTCCCCAATGAGGGTGATCTATCCAAGATCAATTGCCTGAAAACTTATGTTCCAAGTAGCACCCCAATTTTAGAATTCGACGACTGTCAAAGTGACTTAGCGTAACGTATCCATGACAACCCTTGCCAAATTCAAAGTCTGCTATCTATTCGATTATTTATTTAAGAAAATAGGAGAAATGTGGGAAACGATATGAAAGAGTGAAATAATCTTTTAATAAAAATAATATATAGATGATTGAATTTTTAAAACGTAACAATGTATACGAGGGTGGATTGATATAAAACTAGCCTTTGATAGAGAAAACAAGTTTTTTGGGATTATATCGATTTATTTCTCAACATAGTCCCCTTTTCGCTTGATACACTTAGTAAGACGATGTTCCAATGTTTTTATCCCATCCGAACAGTACTTTTGCTCGAGCTCTTCAAAATAAGCCGAAGTTTCAGCGACGACTTCATCATTTGTTTCGAAACGGCGTCCTCCGAACCATTTTTTTTTTAGATTTGGAAACAGGAAAAAGTCGCTGGCGGCAAGATCTGGGGAACAATTCGTGTAATTTTGCCATGGCGACGTCCGATCGGTGAGCCGGTGAGTTGTCTTAAAAAATGAAAGAGCATTTTTTTGCGTTCCAAACCGGGGGTTTTCGACGCAATTCGGTATCGAATCGATCCAATAATGCTGCGTAGTACTCGCCATTGATTGTTTTTCCTTTTTCCAAGTAGTCGATGTGGATGATGCCCTTCGCATACCAGAAAACAGTCACCATCACATTGCCGGCCGAATGTGCACGTCGGGCCTTCGCCGCGTTTGCGCCACTGTTTCGACTGGTCTTTGGTTTCCGGTATGTAATAATGCACCCAGGTTTCATCAACGGTTATAAATCGACGAAAAAAATCCTTCGGATCGCGCCGTATCATCGCCAAAAGCGTCTCCGAAAGGCGCATTTAAATCAAAGCGAACACGAACGAACGAACGAATTCGTTCGTTAACTTTATTGTATTTGTACAGCGAATCGAGCACGACCGAACGCATTCGTTCGCATTCGCACATGTTCCAACCGATGTCGGTAAGTTAGCGAATCATCAAAGGATATCGTTGTTCAATGTGGACAGTGGATAGACGGTAGCGAACGAATTCGTTTAAAGTACTGATTTAATTTATTTACAAACATTAGTTTGAGAGGGTTGTTTATTGTGTAGACGTGAAACAATAATTTTGCAATATGGAATGGACCAATGAAAAGATACTTTAATTAATTTAGGTATATAGAAATAAAGAATGCCTATGAAACCCGAAATCGAAGCTATATAAAATAATAAACAGAAAAACTGATGCTTGATATAATATTTCTACAGGGTGTCTGCGTAACTTGGAACCATATGGGAAACTTTTTTAATATCAATTTTACGAAAAAAACTCATTCTTTATAAAGTGCTCTGCATAGTCTAAAACCTAAGATGCAATCATCAGATATCAAATTTTGTCAACAGTATACGAGGTATGTCAAAAAATATGAATTTCGCTCAAGAGCAAACTACCTTTATATTTCAAAATATCAAAAAATTTTATTATGAAAAGTTATTTTTAATTAAAAACCATATTCAAATTTGCAATAACAGCCTTCTACCTGACAAAAAAAAATCTGAAATTTTCCTAAATTACCGATTCCGAACATCATTTTTATTTATTAGACATGTAATAACTCTTTTATTAATAATTTTAGGGAAAAAAGTTATTCCTTATAAAAATCTGTGCATGGTTTAAACCTCAAGATGCAACCATCAGTTATTTAAGTTTGTTAATTTTATTCGAGGTGCGTCAAATAATAGACATTTAGAAAGAATTTCTAAATTATTCCTAAATTTTGAAATATAAAGGTAGTTTGCTCTTCAGCGAAATTCATATTTTTTGACATACCTCGTATACTGTTGACAAAATTTGACATCTTAGGTTTTAGACTATGCAGAGCACTTTATAAAGAATGACTTTTTTTTCGTAAAATTGATATTAAAAAAGTTTCCCATATGGTTCCAAGTTACGCAGACACCCTGTATAAGAATGGGTTGTGATGTCTCTGAACTAAAAAAATGAATTAGCTTCTGGCATCATTTAGACGAGAAAGACAAAAAGAGGGTTCGATGTTTTTATTGGATAAATTTCAACCCAGAAAGACTAATGAGGTAAGAAAATTAAATTAATTGCTAAAATTAATTAGAAGCAAATTTATTTTGATACACCAATTTTACAATTTATTATTTGAACATAATATAGTCATAATACCAAGAGCAAGCAACTTTTTCGAGGAAGAATTTTAAGAAAGCTGGTTCTTTAATATATTATTCTCTATGCTCCTCAAACAGCGTATAATACCGACTACCTGTCTGCTGATACAGATTGCGTGCATTAGTTCGAAGCACATTATACAGGTACTACCTACCTGCCTAAATATGTTGAATTCAAAATTATTTTAAGAAGATAATTTTTTTTGTCATTACTTTTGTCATTATTAGAAATATGAATACAAATCTTTTGTCAGTAATTTATATGCTAAAAAGTGTTACATTTGACATGTGCTCTTGTGCGGAATGAAAGCATGGACGTTAAAGGCCATTTCCATTAACAACTTTGAAGTGTTTGGAAATGTGGTGCCTACGTCGAATGCTTAGAATATCATGGACGGACAGTCAGAAACGATTAAGTACTAAGAAGAGCGGGTTTACAGGATAGGGAACTTTTTAATTATGTTAAAAGTAAGAAGACTGCATACTTGGGGCATATGTTACGAGGGGAACGATACACTTTTCAGCAACTGATATACAAAGATAGAGGGGTCTGGGAAAAAGATGTCATGGCTGCGTAATCCCCACCGCCAGTGGACAAAAATCCACGGCTATGAAATGCTTTGCAATGCTAAAAACATAATATTTGAATAAATTACAGTAATATTTTATAAACAAGACAATGTACAGTGGACCCCTACGCAGAAATGCACGGCATCTTAAGAAGAAGAAGAAATATGAATTTATAATTGCTAGACATTTTTGGACGTTTTATTTATTTCCAACTTTAGTTGATAATGCCAGATTTAAATAAAATATTAATAAATAAAACTGATCATCAAAATTTTCAACAAAATAATAAAAAATACCTGAATAAATTATTTTTGAGTCTGGAAATAATTTTTATTTTATTTTAATTATTAAAATCAAATTGTTTAAATTAAATGCATAGATAATTATAGAATAGAAACAGAACAAGATGAAATTATTGAAGTGGTATCAAAATTTTTACTTATATTTATGAATATGACATATTTTTTTCCTTACAGAACACACATTGCATTTTATAAGCTATTGCCCAACAAGATTAAAATTTATCCAGCAAGAAACAGGACAATAAACTTAAACACAATGTGACTGGTCCATCTATACATCTGCGGGCAATATGCACTTCGGATCATCAACGAATGCGAACGTTCGCTTCAATGTAAATGGCCCTACTTTGTAGCGAACGAATGACCAAGCGAACACCTACGAATTCGTTCCTTCGTTCGTTCGTTCGTGTTCGCTTTGATTTAAATGCGCCTGAAGTGGTCACACGTTTTGGCATTTGATCGATTGTCAGCAAACGCGGCACCCATCGCGCGGATAACTTTTTCATGTCCAAATAATGGTGAATGATGTTGTGTACGCATTCGTAGGAAATTTTTAGGACCTCTATTAACTCACGTAGCTTAATTCGACGATCTGTCATAATCATGTCATGGACTTCGGTGGCGTTCAGCGGCGAATGAGCATAAAGTGATCTGTAGGATCACATCTCGCTCCTTCACGCTGAACGACGTTTGCGTTGTGCGCTACATCGAAAGAACATCGAAAATGTAGCGGAGCGGTCGCCATCTTTTGGAGCACATTTTGAGTGTAGCATAAAATGACGCATGCGTAAAAGAAATATACAGGAGGTACTTTTGGGACAGCTTTGGTTCTTATTTTGAGTGAACCAGATTTATGAAAGTATCTATTGTATATAATGCTACCTGGTAGAAAATAAAACAGTAGCTACATGATCTGATATCTGATAATTAATTAAACTAAAAAGGGGTCCCAAGTAGCAATTTTTCGACGCATTGGTTGTCAGTACAAACAAATGCACTGTATACAACGTTGCCTGAGAGCATTTTTAGTTGTTTCGGCCAACGTCCCCTACCCCGACTGACATTACGATGTTACAACCTTTAGTTATACGGGAACGGGCAACTAATTTATTACCATTGTGTCACAATGATTGTGACAACTACATAATATCACAGTTCAGTGTGGTTCAGTTTTTTCAACAATCACGAGTTAAAAATGTTATAATACTAAACTAATTTACGCCCTGGCCGACTCTGTATAGTTGTAGTTGAGTAGTTATCTGTCACGTCACGACCCTTGTGTTGTTATTGAGGTGTCGTGACACGTTTGCGGCAACTAGGAGAAAAAGAATTTACTTTATAACCTTATTTTTTTTCTTATTATATATTTTATTTTGATGGAAATTTTCGATTTATTTAACAACCTGTTTATTTGTTTTTTTAATAGCTGGTTTCCATTCCATTGTTTTATCAGTAGATTTGAGATTTGATAACCTAATCTTTGTATCAGCTTTCGTAGACAGGGTTGCCAGGTCAGTTTTTACTCTTTCAGTACCTAGTTTTGTTTTCACAAAATCAGTAGATTCTTTTTAGGCCATGTAAATATACAGTAATACAGTGATATGCACATCCGTCCTAAATGTCCCAAGAGGAATTCCACAAAATTGGAAACCTAATTATTCCAAACCACCAACTGGTAATTACCATTTTTTAGCTAAAATCTACTAAATCAAAAACTAAAATATACTTAAGGATTTTTGGGATATATTTGGGATTTTTTATAATAAAAACAACAGCTAACTTAAGGATATAGGCGCAAAATGTCGTCTGTTAAAATGTTCAATGTATTTTAAATGTTTTCATTTTTTGCGAATCCTTAGAAAACTAATAAGTATTTTTGAAAAATTTAAACGCACAAAGAAAGATTACGTTATTACCGAGGACCGAAAGTCCCTGAAAACTTCTATAATGTTTATGGGTGGTTCGCCAAAATAAGCGGCATATTGTGTAACTCGCTTTTTTCTTAAGTCCTTTACATACTGTGTTTCAAATTATGTTGCCAAAGTTAAGTCATACAATAGATGAATGTACGCCACTTAACATTAATTTTAAAAAAAGTATTTTTACAAGCATTTTATGCAATTTTAATGTCAAAATATCAACTCCGAGGCTGTAACCCATCTTGTTTTTTGATCTGTTTTATAGTATTACACACTGAAAAGTTACAAAAGTGCAGATTATCTTATCAATAATTAATTAAAAACCCAATGTAATTTAAAACTGTCAAATTAATAACTTTCATTTTTAAAATCAAACCATAAAAATCTACTACTAAAAACTGTAACCACCTTTGTGCATCAACACCGAGGCTTCATGAAAATATATGAAAAGTTAGGCCAAACTGCACTATACTGTATGGCAGGCAGCTTGACAAGAGAGGAACGCTTCAGTCTAACCCAAATTGTGGAAGAAAGTGGACGAACATGATATCGCTAAGCGATAGAAAATTTATCAAGGTGTCTTAAGCTAAGCGTATGTTTTTATACAGTCAACACCGAAGCCTTCGTAAAAACTTAATTTTTCTAATTTTTTTAATATGTTTTTCTTTTAAGTATGCGCTATAAAGTTTTTTTGACACCACATGAATAAAGCAGAATTATTTTTAAAATTTGTAGAAAGTAGAATTAAAAATGTATGAAATCATTAACACCGAAGCCAGCAACTCCGAAGCTCAGTCGTGCCTCGGAGTTGACGAACGTGCCTCGGAGTTGTTGAAAGTATGTGAGTGGTCATTCTTAAACTAAAAAAATACAAGTTAAATTTAGTCTGATATAGGAAAAGGGTTATTAGGTAAGCTCTCAAGATGTTTCGGTCGGTTTGGTAATATTACCTTCTTTTTATAGAAAATGGCTCGTATACACTGGAGTACGACGGAAAAATGAAGGCGAAAACCCCCAAAATCGTTAAATAAAGATTTTATGAAAGAAAGTAATATTTTATGCAGCTATGCTCATTTCTATAAGAATATGCCATTTTGGGTAGTCTTCTCTAATGTTGATAAAAGAGACATCTGTCTATGTAGGCACATTTATGTGAAAACATGGAGCTCATGTGTGGAAGCGGAAAACAAATCATTATGTTGCGCAGAAAAGACTGAAGAATGTATAGAAAGGAAATGCCAAGATTGTGTTCAAAAGCAGATTAGATTTTTGAAGTTTAACGGAGAAGACACGGCTACATATTGAAAAGTTTTGTCAACACGAAGGCCGGTCTAAATCAACTCCGACGCAATTGATATTTTACCTATTTTTCATGTTTTTCTGTAGTAGTTTATATCAAAATGGAAGTGTTTTGTATAGTTTTATTACATACCAATTTTTATTTAATTGTTACGATCATAGATTTCAATTAACAGAGAATTACGTTAACACCGTGGACACTTAGTCAACTCCGAAGTCACATTTCCGTTTTTCGAAAAATATTTAAAAATGATCTCTGCTGGTATCATGGGTAAGTTGAATAGCTCATTTTATAAAAAATATTTAAAAATGAACTAATTCTAAACCATGTTTTAAATTAAATTTCTCTACCTCGAAATTGCCGTCTATTTTGGCGAATCACCCTTATTTAATAAGTTACAGGGGTGAAAAAAAGAAAAAATTTAGTGTGACTTTTAATTCCAAATATCTCGTTCAAAAGAAACGTTTTGGTTTTTCTAAATAATGCAGTCTTTCATTCTGCGTTTAAATTTGTCAAAAATACTTATTATAGTTTCCTCATGATTCGAAAAAAATGGATCAAATTCTGTTGAAATATACCAAAAATCTACTAAAAAATATTGCCTACTAATGGTTTGTTTTTAACCAAGAGGAGTGATTCAAATTTACCGCGCTGTAATGCTTGTTTGTAATTGGTCCAACTGCAGGCAAGTTTACTCCACTCTTATAAAATTTTGACACTAATGACATTTATCAAATTTTGACCCTAGTGGAATTTCATAGGTTCGTTAAAATATACCGGCGATTTTTTGTGTTATCTGTGTTATTCCTTTAATTTTTAGATTGTTAGACTGCTTTTATATAAAAAGCAGTCGTTTTTAGAACTCTTTAGCGACGTATTAATATAATATAATATTCATGGATTACCGTTGAGGGCCGACATGATCAACCAAAAAAGAAGATGTATTTGGTTATTATTCTAGTGACTTTCTTAGGCGTGAATCTGCCTTTTAAGTTTACTCCTCCTGGTTAAAAAATAAACTATAGAATTTTTTAAAAAAATATCAAAAATCTACCAAAAAAGTAGAAATCTACTAAATGTGGCAACGCTGTTAATGAGAATGATACACTTTTGACACTGGTCACATGACCTCTGTCACCCAATAAGAGGGTGCGTTCTAAAATGGTTTTGATAGTCGGCGCAGCCGGGTTTGGTTGGCGATTGGACTTCTAAGTTGTATTATCCGTCTAATGTTGGTGATAAGGTATTTTTTTAGTAATATTTTGGTAATATTGTTTAATGCGCCATTTTGGTTTTACTTGAGATTTTTGGGATGTAAAGAAAATGAAAACACAGAATATAAAAAATGCAGGCATTTTCTGATATCTTTAAAAGCACCATAAATACATTAAATTTATACAGAACATCTCTAACATAAATTTTGACTTTTATATTAAAATTAGCGCGTGTGTTTTTTAAAGGTGAAATATCCATATTTGACGGTAATCTGAGATGCGTTTATAAATTTCACATCAGGTAATAAGTCTTTTGTGTATTTATATAAATTTAAATACCGAATACGATGTCAAAACAGTTTACTTTTTGGTTTTCGCATTCACCATACAGGTGTTAAAAATATAGGTAAAAAAACATAACTAGTCTGACTCCTTGAGCAACCATTGCACGCGCAGGTGCTTTTTATAGTCGCTTCAGTTGTCTTATGCAACGCGTACGAAACGATGTTGCTTAAACAGGAGGTTGCCTAGGCAACGTTAAGACAACTCAAAAATCGTCCACCAAATCAGTGCAGAATAGGGTCGTCTTCCACGGTTATTAGACTTTATTACGGTTGTCTTGTCCGACGGTGGTGGGGAGACTTATATTTTTGACTTTACGTCACAAGAGTTTACATCCCCATATTTTTAAATGATTTTCGATCATTGAATGTGTGTTATTGTGTATATATGTGTATTATTTGTGTTATTATGAAATAATTAGACAAAAAGTACACATTTTATCTTATACCGGGTGGTGAATCGTAAAAGGGCCATAGGAAACTCAATGTAAAATTCTGAATTGTTGAATTCCTGCTTCCCTAATTATTTTACATCAAAAGTCATGAGAGAATACTTGTAGAGAATTAAAATCTGTATTAAAATCAAAAGTTAAAATTGTTTTACGATTTAAATGCATTCCAAAATTTTGAAAAATATGATACATTTGCCACAATAGGTATGCGTGTAAAAGTAAGGCCACACGTTACTATTTAACTGACAGTGTTCACACCATTGACTGAATAAAAAAATCTTTATTATTAATCCTTTCTCCGCAACTGAGGGTATCTTATCAACTGTATTGTTTTTAAACAATAGATGATAAAATAAAAATATTGACAGTTCAAAAATGTGAACATTATTGCATTGTGTGTGGCCTAAGTTTGGGCTGAAAACTAATATGTATTCCATTTTTACAAAATTTTGAAACATGTTTAATTACGTAGACCAATTTTAACAGTTATTTCCAATACAGATTTCAATCCTCTACAAATAGTTTCTAATGTCTTTTGATGTACAATAATTATTAGGGAAGCTGGAATTCAACAGTTCAGAATTTTACCATAGAGGTATATATTAACATAGAGGGAGCCTACCTTCCGCGCTTCCTGACGACAAGATCTCATGGACTGGTTTGCTGCATCTCTTTCTAACACATTGTATCAAAAATCTATGATGACATTCAGTGTGAACATAGGCACGGAAGAGTAGGACAACTGTAGCAGCTTTACTATGCGTAAGAGTGAAACAGCACTAATCCAAATAAAAAAGATGGTGTCGACACTTCGCTCTGAATGACACTCTCTCTATGCTAATATATAACTCTATGAATTTTACATTGAGTTAATACAAAATTTTGACGTATGTCAAAATTCTCAATGTCTTTTAATTGTATTCATTTTTTTCGAATCCTGAGAAAACTAATAAATATTTTTGAAAAATTTAAACTCAGAATGAAAGACTACATTATTACCGAGGGCTGAAAGTCCCTGAAAACTTCTATAATGTTTATTTTAATAAGTTACAGGGCTGAAAATAAAAGAGAAGTGTGATATTTAATTTCATATATTTCATTCAATAGAATCTGCTTGTTTATTCTAAGGGGCTTTCCGCCCTCGGTAATAATGTAATCTTGCATCCTGCGTTTAAATTTTTCTAAAATACTTGGTTTTCTCAGGATTCGAAAAAAATCATATTACGATTCAAATGACAGTCAACTCTCGTGACGTAATCTCACCCTTAATGTTCATTGCATAGAGGTATATATTAACATAGAGTGAGCCTACTTTCCGCGCTTCCTGACGTCAAGATCTCATGGACTGGTTTGCGGCATCTCTTTTTAACACATTGTATCGAGAATCTGTGATGACATTCAGTGTGAGAATAGGCACGGAAGGGGAGGACAGCTGTAGCAGCTTTACTATGCGTAAGAGTGAAACAGCACTAATCCAAATAAAAAAGATGGTGTCGTCACTTCGCTCTGAATGACACTCTCTCTATGCTAATATATAACTATATGGTTCATTGGTTAGTCGATTTAGGCAACCGTAGTAATGTCTAAGAACCGTGGTCGTCTTCTAGGCAATAACAACGTTGTAAGAAAACGTTGCCACGCGGTAGATAACAGATAACGTTGTCGCGTCGACAAATTGCTACTTGGGGTAGTTCCCTTGGTTGGCTGTATACGCTGTGAGCTCGTACGTAGAGGGGATATTTACAAATTCCCGAACGCCAGTAGTGACAAGTTTGTAAACGTTTACCGGAAATTTGACATAAATGTCAAAGTGATTAATTTAAAATTAAAATTAAAAACATTAATTATAATATAAACAATATTAGTTGGTCAAAGCTGTGGTATATATTTTTACTTTAAATATACTTACGTTTTAAATACTGAATTTAAGTTTTTTTAATGTTCCGTAATATCTAATTATAAATAATCTATTATAATCTTAGCGCCATCTACACGATTATTGTCAAAGTATCCGAAGTAAGAAATTGATATTTTATCAATAGAACGTCAAAATGATTAGAAAAATCTTAAAAAAATCGATTACAATTTAATTACTTTTTTGCGTTGTAAATATTAAGCGATAACAATTAAATAATAAATTTAAAAATTACCGGTAAAAGTTGAATTAGTAACCGCTAGGAGCGACACCAGCGAAGCTCACAGCGTATACGCTCTGAGCTTCGCTGGTGTCGCTCCTAGCGGTTACTAATTCAACTTTTACCGGTAATTTTGAAATTTTGAAAAATATGATACATTTGCCACAATAGGTATGCGTGTAAAAGTAAGGCCACACGTTACTATTTAACTGACAGTGTTCACACCATTGACTGAATAAAAAAATCTTTATTATTAATCCTTTCTCCGCAACTGAGGGTATCTTATCAACTGTATTGTTTTTAAACAATAGATGATAAAATAAAAATATTGACAGTTCAAAAATGTGAACATTATTGCATTGTGTGTGGCCTAAGTTTGGGCTGAAAACTAATATGTATTCCATTTTTACAAAATTTTGAAACATGTTTAATTACGTAGACCAATTTTAACAGTTATTTCCAATACAGATTTCAATCCTCTACAAATAGTTTCTAATGTCTTTTGATGTACAATAATTATTAGGGAAGCTGGAATTCAACAGTTCAGAATTTTACCATAGAGGTATATATTAACATAGAGGGAGCCTACCTTCCGCGCTTCCTGACGACAAGATCTCATGGACTGGTTTGCTGCATCTCTTTCTAACACATTGTATCAAAAATCTATGATGACATTCAGTGTGAACATAGGCACGGAAGAGTAGGACAACTGTAGCAGCTTTACTATGCGTAAGAGTGAAACAGCACTAATCCAAATAAAAAAGATGGTGTCGACACTTCGCTCTGAATGACACTCTCTCTATGCTAATATATAACTCTATGAATTTTACATTGAGTTAATACAAAATTTTGACGTATGTCAAAATTCTCAATGTCTTTTAATTGTATTCATTTTTTTCGAATCCTGAGAAAACTAATAAATATTTTTGAAAAATTTAAACTCAGAATGAAAGACTACATTATTACCGAGGGCTGAAAGTCCCTGAAAACTTCTATAATGTTTATTTTAATAAGTTACAGGGCTGAAAATAAAAGAGAAGTGTGATATTTAATTTCATATATTTCATTCAATAGAATCTGCTTGTTTATTCTAAGGGGCTTTCCGCCCTCGGTAATAATGTAATCTTGCATCCTGCGTTTAAATTTTTCTAAAATACTTGGTTTTCTCAGGATTCGAAAAAAATCATATTACGATTCAAATGACAGTCAACTCTCGTGACGTAATCTCACCCTTAATGTTCATTGCATAGAGGTATATATTAACATAGAGTGAGCCTACTTTCCGCGCTTCCTGACGTCAAGATCTCATGGACTGGTTTGCGGCATCTCTTTTTAACACATTGTATCGAGAATCTGTGATGACATTCAGTGTGAGAATAGGCACGGAAGGGGAGGACAGCTGTAGCAGCTTTACTATGCGTAAGAGTGAAACAGCACTAATCCAAATAAAAAAGATGGTGTCGTCACTTCGCTCTGAATGACACTCTCTCTATGCTAATATATAACTCTATGGTTCATTGGTTAGTCGATTTAGGCAACCGTAGTAATGTCTAAGAACCGTGGTCGTCTTCTAGGCAATAACAACGTTGTAAGAAAACGTTGCCACGCGGTAGATAACAGATAACGTTGTCGCGTCGACAAATTGCTACTTGGGGTAGTTCCCTTGGTTGGCTGTATACGCTGTGAGCTCGTACGTAGAGGGGATATTTACAAATTCCCGAACGCCAGTAGTGACAAGTTTGTAAACGTTTACCGGAAATTTGACATAAATGTCAAAGTGATTAATTTAAAATTAAAATTAAAAACATTAATTATAATATAAACAATATTAGTTGGTCAAAGCTGTGGTATATATTTTTACTTTAAATATACTTACGTTTTAAATACTGAATTTAAGTTTTTTTAATGTTCCGTAATATCTAATTATAAATAATCTATTATAATCTTAGCGCCATCTACACGATTATTGTCAAAGTATCCGAAGTAAGAAATTGATATTTTATCAATAGAACGTCAAAATGATTAGAAAAATCTTAAAAAAATCGATTACAATTTAATTACTTTTTTGCGTTGTAAATATTAAGCGATAACAATTAAATAATAAATTTAAAAATTACCGGTAAAAGTTGAATTAGTAACCGCTAGGAGCGACACCAGCGAAGCTCAGAGCGTATACGCTGTGAGCTTCGCTGGTGTCGCTCCTAGCGGACTACTATTCAACTTTCACCGGTAATTTTTAAATTTATTATTTAATTGTTATCGCTTAATATTTACAACGCAAAAAAGTAATTAAATTGTAATGGATTTTTTTAAGATTTTGCTAATCATTTTGACGTTCTATTGACAAAATATGAATTTCTTACTTCGGATACTTTCACAATTATCGTGTAGATGGCGCTAAGATTAATGGATTAATAGATTAATAGAACATTAAAAAAACTTAATTTCAGTATTTAAAACGTAAGCATATTTAAGGTAAAAATATATACCACAGCTTTGACCAACTAATATTTTTTATAATTAATGTTTTTAATTTTAATTTTAAATTAATCTCTTTGACATTTATGTCAAATTTCCGGTAAAGGTTTACAGACTTGTCACTACTGGCGTTCGCGAATTTGTAAATATCCCCTCTACGTACGAGCTCACAGCGTATACCATATAGTTAAACAAATTCTAACATGAAGTAAAACCACTTCTATGTAATAGGTAGGTATACCTAATTTACTAAAATCTTAAAAAATCCCAATGGATTGAATAAAATATGTTCATTCAGAACGTTTTCAGAATGATAATTAATTATTTTTTCTTTAGTGTTTAGTGTGAGTAGACAAAATTACAAAATAAAGTTTGGTTAAGTTCTTGACAGCTAAATAAAATATTTGACAAACAAATTGGAGCAGAAAATGTAGCGGACTATAAAGAGCAGTTCATTCGATGTATCAGTAGCATAGATTGATCACTCACCGCTGAACGCACCCAAAGGGTGGTTTTTTGTTGATCCTTTCCGGCGTGGTGACTTCATTTGGCCTCCCGGGACGCTCATCATCAAAAACACTCGTACAACCACGAACAAATTCAGCTTTCCGAAAATTTGACTATTGCTAATGAAGGTGCAACCCACCATACACTTCGTCCAGGTCGGCTTTGATTTGCACATTCGTTTTACCCTTTTTGTGGAGGAACTTAATCACCGAACCATACTCGATTTTTTCCATTTCTCCTAAAACACAAAATTTGCGTGCTTTTAAGGCTGTAAAAACCAAACTACATAATTTCTTTTAAAATTTTGACAGATGACAGTCATGTCATGAATGGAAAATGTCAAAGTAGCGCCATCTATCAAAGGACAGTTTAATATCAATCTATCCTCGTATACCATTTTATAACTGCAAGAAACACATTTGATTGGTTTTTATTCCAAATTGAAAATAAAATGTGACAACTGTCAGATTTAACTAAAATGTCATGTTGAAATAAATGTCATAAATGTGTATTATCACGGACTTACCCTTTTTCCTATCATTTGTTACGCAATGAAAAATGTGTGTGTGTGTTTATGTTTTTATTGGCACTGGTTTAAGCAACCAACTGGCCAGTCAATGTGTTTTGAATTCTCTCTTTTACAAAATATATGCTTAGTATCTAAATTTAAAACTATTAGTACTACTGTTTTTTTTTACTCTGTTTTTTTATTATTTTTTTTATTATATTTTTTAACATTTTTTTTATTACATTTTTTATTTTTTTTTTTGTATATTTTTTTATCGCGCTAAGACCTAAACCCGATTCAACCTCGCGGAGGTTTAGATCTTAGTATCTTTTTATTTTATTTAATTATTTTTTTTTTTTTATTTTTTTTTTATTTTTTTTTCTTTTTTTCTCAGAGCTTTAATTTTAAACAATTAACATGGTTGTACAAAATTTTATAAACATCTAGATTGTTTGATTGTAAAAGGTATATAAGATTAAAAGGAAATTGTACATTAACTTGAACTAGATTGGCAAAAAAGTTTGATATTTCAATAAAATGTAAAGGACATTCTAATAGCATATGTTGTAGATCAGCTAGCTCTCCACATAAACATTCATCATTATCTACAAGTCCTATTTCTCTTTTGTAGACTGGAGTCAGACAGTGATTACTTCTTATTCGACAAATAGTTTTGATAAAGATCAATGAAAAATGATCATGAAAAGGACAATAGAGAAAATGTGATGAGCAACTTGGACAGTCTATAGCAAGGCAGTTTTCGAATTGAATAGGGAGCCGCGGAAAACAACAACAAAGAAAAAACTTGCTATGGAACTTTGAGGACCTCGCCGTCTTGTTTATTATTCTTATATTATTGTTATTATAGTTTCTGTCCTTGTGGGATCGGTACTCACCGGAGGGACCGCAGACGTTCGGATACAATTAGCGTCTCTTTGCAAAGACAATGACGTCGACTTTGCAAAGTAAAAAGACACTTACTCAACACACATACTACACATTACTCCCCTGACTTAGTGATAAGTTATACAATTACGTGGCTAAAGGTTCTAGTTCTAAACCAAGGCCAAAATCAGAAAAAAAATATTATTGTTATTGTTGTTAAATTTTTGTAGATCGTTTTTGAACACGCCTATGATGTTGAAAGGAAGCTATAATTAGCTTACCTCAGCTTAGTACCATCTTTTTAATTTCAGTACTTAAGGCTATGGGTACATAATTCGAAAATATTTTACGGGTATCCCTACCTTTTCTGTCTTTACACGGCAAATTACTAGTAAAATTCACACTGGTATGGATATGTAAACATTACTAGAATGTCATTCTACTTGAAAATGTCATCATTAATTTAAAGAGATGGCTTTTGAATGTTCTTGGATAGCTGTTATTTTTATATGTAATTGCAAATTATTGATTCAGTTAATAAATGTGATAATTTTTTTACGAACTATGTATTCAATGATTGTAATAATAATAATTTATTTGTACAACAAAAACTAATACTCAATCGAGAAAAGAGGAAAGTGTTAGAGTGATTTTTTAATAATATATTGTTATTATGGAACGCTTACAATTTTGAACATCTTTAATAACAAAATACTTGGATCAATATAGAGATAAGAACAGAGAAGTTAGGGCTATTACAACGAAAGAAAAAAATGAACAATGGGAAAGGTCATGTAGAAGTATAGAACAGAATATGGGAGGAACAAGAAGTTCAGAAGCCTGGAAAATTGTGAAATCATTACGAACTAACAGGAAAGAGAAAACTTTTATACAATACATACCAGACGACGAGTGGGAGAACCACTATAAAAATCTACTGATAGAGCAAAGACCAGAATTCAGCATCGATGGAGACGAACAAAAAATAATGACCACAGAGGAAGAAAAAATAGTCATAACAGACAAAGAGATGAAAGAAGCAATAAATTCCACGAAGAACAATAAAGCTGGAGGACCAGGAGGAACTGTGGCGGAACTAATCAAATACGCAGGGGCGTAACAGAGGGCCCCGCAGCGTGAAGCTTGCGGGGGGGCCCCAATCGCTTAAGGGCCCCATCTTGTCATCTGATATTATGTAAAAATCTGTTATTGTTATATTATTTTTACGTTGTCTGTTTAAATTTAAAAACGTAAAAATTTCTAACTAGACGTATTTGCCAAGTGAATCATCTCATAATATCTATAGACCAGGGCGCATCTGTAAAAATATTGGTACATTTGGACGTTGAGAGGTGACTCAAATCTTTTTGCAGAAATTGCTTGAAAATAACTCAAATAATAATATTTGAGTTATCCTCCCTCTCAAAAAGGTCCGGAACATTGTTTAAATAATCAAAATGTCAAAAAATGAAGGATAAATTCGATATTTTTCTTCGTTTTTTGATTATAACTTTAAAAGTGTTCATTTTCGAGAAAAGTTGTATTGACATAAAAGTTGCGTAATTAAATTTTCTACAATATAAAATTGGTTAAATATTTAAAAAATAGTTACCCTTGTTGCAAAATAGCAATAATTGCGAAAAAAACATACAGAAACAAGTATTCGCATTTTACGTTTTTCAACCATTTATACTAAACTTAGCATCTTCATATTTCACCCAGATAAACTTTATCATACAATAGAACAATACTGTAAATTTCATTAAGATCGGTTTAATAGATTTTGCAAAATAAATTTTGCAATCCAGCTTTCGCAAAAAATAATTCATTTTTTCAAAATGTTACAGGACTGAAACTAAAGCAGATAGCAAGTTGAATTTTTTTTCGCATATAGAAGTGTACTGTACCTTTCATTTGCAATTTGCAAAATTAAAATCAATTAAATACCACTGCGGTAGGAATTTTTTTAAATAAACATTAATTATTGGTGCTGCGCGCAGGACAGCGGATAGTTTGCTCTGATTGGGCATTCCAATGACCTTTGATAATGATTGATACATTTTAATTTTTATTACATTTCGATATAAATAAATAAATTTGTTTATTGCAAAATTAAAACACATACTCTATCCTTTGAAATAACACTCTTTTTAGCAAAAACTTTCTTTGTTCATATATTTTAACTTAGATAATAAAAGTTTATTATTTTTAAACATATGCAATTGTTTAAACAATATTTCACAAACAATAATAAAATTAGTTTGATTTTTGTGGAATTTAAATATTAAAATACAACAAAATATAGAGTAAGAAAATAATATATTAGATACAGATTGGAAGAAATTTTGGTGGAAATCAATTTGTGTGAATCGAACACCGCTGTCCTGCGCGTAGCACCAATAATTATTGTTTATTTAAAAAAATTCCTGACGCCGTGATAGTTAATAGATTGTAATTTTGCAAATTGAAAATGAAAGGTACAGTACACTTCAATAAGCAAAAAAATTTTCAACTTGCTATCTGCTTTATTTTCAGTCCTGTAACATTTTGAAAAAATGAATTTTTTTTGCGAAAGCTGGATTGCAAAATTTATTTTGCAAAATCTGTTGAACCGATCTTAATGAAATTTACAGTGTTGTTTTACTGTATCATAAGGTTTTTTTTGGGTGAAATATTAAGGTCCTACATGTAGCATGAATGGTTGAAAAACGTAAAATGCGAATACTTGTTTTTGTATGGTTTTTTCGCAATTATTGCTATTTTTCAACAAGGGTGACTATTTTTTAAACTTTTAACCAATTCTATATTGTAGGAAATTTAATTACGCAACTTTTATGTCAGTACATCTTTACTCGGAAATAAATACTTTTAAAGGTATAATCAAAAAACGAAGAAAAAAATTTTTCCTTCATTTTTTGACATTTTGATTATTTAAACAATGTTCCGGACCTTTTTGAGAGGGAGGATAACTCAAATATGATTATTTGGGTTATTTTCAAGCAAATTTTGAAAAAAAATTTGAGTCACCTCTCAACGTCCGTCTCAAAACAGATGGGCCCTGGACTACTAGAAACTTAATCCCTTCCGGCCTACCGAAATTTTATGGCAGCGACAATAAACTATATAATGCTTTGTACGTGACTATTGAAAGATATTAGAATTGCAATTTGACGAAATTAAGAACAATATTTTTAAATCTAAAAATGGGTTTTCTTTCTCTCTGTTCTTTACCTACTTTTAGTATTTCGATACAATATTATCGCCAGTAATTTCATATTGGTTGTTTGCATTGAATGTTATTTATGTTTGTGTTGTTTTACGGTTATAGTTGCATCAGTTTGGTACGCATTTATTTAACAATTATTGACGACTTTTCTTGTGTAGGTAATCATTGGACAATCTCTCAATAGATAAACGGTAAGATAAGGAAATTATAACAGTTACGCTTTAGGGGAGTCAATGTAGAAAAGCTTGCATTGTTTCGGTTTTGGAAAAATCAAACAAGCTTATATTTTTCTGAAATATTTTTTGTTAGTTTATATATCTTATCTTAAAGTGAAAAGTTCTACTCACAGATGCCTCTAATTGTTTATTAATTGTTTAAACAATAAAACTGTTTTATATTAAATGATTTTAAAAGATATCGGCGAATTCATCATTTTACTTTGTTCAAAAATGTTTCTATTTGCTTTTTGATTATGCTGAATTCGAACATGTCATTAAATCAGGGCCATAAGTACGATGTTGGGGGCCCCGGGGCAAACGTGATCTGGGGCCCCCCTACCGGGAGGTCTGGGGTTAATCACCCAGCAGAAGGAGTCCGGGAAAATTGATATTTAACCACTTGAAAACGCATTTTTATGTAGTCCATGACTGAAGTTTCCTGTACTTACCTACATACTGCTATTTTAGTTGACCAACACAAAAAAAATTTAAATCACATTATTTTAAGCTAAATATTTACCATCAATATAACATCTTGTCTGTTTTCATAAAAAATATACTACATATAATGTTACTTACATTCTTCGGCTATAATGTAGGTTTTTAATCGCGTTATATTGCCTATAGGCAGTATAACGCGATTACAATCGCGGGCCCCCTTCGCCGGGGGCCCGAGGCACTGCCCCGGTTGCCCCAATGGTAGTTACGGCCCTGTCAGACATTACAATTTGAAAATTCAAAATAAATTTTTTTGAGCACTTATACATATGCCTGCGTGGCTTCGAACCATATGGGAAACATTGTTATTATCAATTTTACGAAAAAAGTTATCCTTCA
The DNA here is from genome assembly GCF_917563875.1 of Diabrotica virgifera virgifera. Lineage (NCBI taxonomy): Eukaryota > Metazoa > Arthropoda > Insecta > Coleoptera > Chrysomelidae > Diabrotica > Diabrotica virgifera. The sequence goes on from NC_065448.1 coordinate 77,798,986, forward strand.
CGAAATGCTCTGAATGGTCTTAAATCTGAGATACAAAATAATCCAGATAAACCATCAGATATCAAAGCTTATCAATTTTATACGAGGTAAGTCAAAAAATAGGAATTTAACTCAAGGATAAAGTACTATTATTTTTAACAATATACGATTTTAATTTTAATATGTAATTACATCCTTGTATATACGAGTAAATAATTAATTTTTCCAAATATTTCTCAAATTACCGATAACCAACATCATTTGATTACAATAATTATAATAACTATTTGATTATTAATTTTTTAATTTTACGAAAAAATTCTTTATAAAATTCTTATCAGATTATTTATACAAAGCTCTGCATTATCTCAAAACGAAGATTCAATCGTAATATATCACATTTTACCAACTTTATATGAGGTATGTCGAAAAATATGAATTTCTCTCTAAGAGTTAATAAGTACCTTTATAGTTCACAATATTTCAACTGGAATGATATAATTGCATATTTAAACATAGTTTTTATTTGCGAACAACTTTTTATAATAAAATTTTTCAATATTGTAAAATATAAAGGTGGTATAGGTACTATTGAGCGAAATTAATATTTTTTGATATACCTCATATAAAATCAATAAAATTTAATATCTGATTATTGCAACTTAGGTTTTATACCATGCAGAGCATTTTATGAAGAATAACTGTTTTTCGTAATATAGATATGTAATAAAAAAGTTTCCCATAGGTTCCAAGCCTACGCAAGCACACTTTTTTGGAATGGGTCTGTATACCGATAAAGATGAGAAATGTAAGTTGTTATGAACGGTGAATGATAACGCTAACACAAAAAAGTTTTTGTTAAATAAGTCGTATTTAGTAATTGTTTAACGCGGGAGCAGTCGCGCTCGCTTCTGTCACGTAAGCAGTCGCGCGTAGAAGAAAATCTGACAATACGAATTTAAAACAAATTTCAATTTTATAATATTTTTGTTTGCTTGTTATGTTAAAAATATCTATTTCTAACAATTTTAAAACTAATTGGTTCCCACCAAAGCCATAAATTCCACCAAAAAAAAAATAAAAATGAAATTAAAAAAAAATCCTAAGCATTACTACAATCTTCTTCGAGGCACTTACAAGTGGCAAGTTATGTTGCAAAATTGTTCATTAAGTTATCACGGAAAATGATAAAAAGTTGGATTTTTTCTAACGGCGCGACTGCTCCCGGATTAAAAGGGGCCCCCATTTCAAGAAAATTACAGGGGGATAAGCGTCATCGCTACAATGGGAACACTGTATGGCAGGATCCTCAGGAACAAAATAGAGAAAAATATAGAAGGTAAAATCGGAGAACAAGCAGGTTTTACAGCAGGGAAATCATGTCTAGATCATATCCATACAATACAACAGACAATAGAGAAAAAAAGAGCTAAGAACAAAGATGTACACATGGCGTTTATAGACCTTAGGAAGGCATACGACACCGTGCCAAGGAAAGAACTGTACAAAGCAATGACTAAAATAGGGATACCACCTAACCTAACACAAGCAATCAAAAACATGTACAGTGGAAATGAAGTAAATATAAAAATCGGAAACAAGGTAGTTGCTAACTTCAAAACAACAAAAGGATTACTACAGGGATGCCCAACGTCACCGACTCTATTTAAAATATTTTTAGAACACGCACTAACAACTTGGAAGACAAAGTGTAGGGGTATGGGAATACCGATAAGGGACGATTATCTCTACACATTGTGTTTCGCAGACGATCAGGTGGTGATGGCTCAAGATGAAGAGGATATCAGTTACACGGTAAGAAAACTAAAAGAGGAATACAAAAAGGTGGGCCTGGAAATAAATATGAAGAAAACGGAATACTTAGTAATATCGGAAGAAGACGTAAAAAACTTAGAGGTAGAAGAACAAGTTGAAATAAAAGGAACGAAGAATTTTAAATATTTGGGCTTTATAATGTCGAAAAGCGGAACAACAGAAGCAGAAATAAAAAGTAGATTGGGACAAACAAGATCTTGCATCAGACAACTCCATAATGTAATCTGGAATAAAAACATCAAGGGAAAAACAAAAAGAATGATATACCAAACAATAGTACGAAGCATCATGACATATGCCGCAGAAATTTGGGTCATAAACAAAAAAACCCAAAAAAGCATTCTGGCAACCGAAATGGAATACTGGAGAAGATGCTGTGGTCTCACCAGAAGAGACAGAATAACAAATGAGGAGATAAGGAGAAGAATGCAAGTGGAAAAAGATGCCCTGCAATATATAGACGAGAGAAGACTGAAATGGTACGGCCACGTACGCCGAGCAGAAAACACTTGGATAAACAAGGTTGCAGAATGGAGCCCAAGAGGAACGAGAAGAAGAGGACGACCTAGAAGATCTTGGAAAAATGAAGTCGACGAAGCCATATCTAAGAAAGGATTGGAAGACGGAGACTGGGAAGATCGAAAAAAATGGAAGTCCTGGCTGACGGAAGGGAAACGGCATTAGCTGTAGACAACCCTTTATATATATATATATATATATATATATATATATATATATATATATATATATATATATATATATATATATATATACTTGGATCACAGAATATATTATCTTGACGTATTCTCTGCTTGGATCTTCCACAAATAATACACAATAAATAACTTTTTATTAAGTTCACGTCTTAAATCAATTATTTATCAAATACACTATACGCTCTGAGCTTCGCTGGTGGCGCTCCTAGCGGATTACTAATTCAACTTTCACCGGTAATTTTTAAATTTGTTATTTAATTGTTATCGCTTAACATTTACAACGCAAAAAAGTAATTAAATTGTAATCGATTTTTTTAAGATTTTGCTAATCATTTTGACGTTCTATTGATAAAATATGAATTTCTTACTTCGGGTACTTTCACAATTATCGTGTAGATGGCGCTAAGATTTTTAGATTTAATTATAATTACATATTACGGAACATTAAAAAAACTTAAATTCAGTATTTAAAACGTAAGTATATTTAAGGTAAAAATATATACCACAGCTTTGACCAACTAATATTTTTTATAATTAATGTTTTTAATTTTAATTTTAAATTAATCACTTTGACATTTATGTCAAATTTCCGGTAAAGGTTTACAGACTTGCCACTACTGGCGCTCGCGAATTTCTAAATGTCCCCTCTACGTACGAGCTCACAGCGTATATATCAATAATATTTAATCAATAACTCAAAATATTCCCGATGCAATGTCAAATATTAAAAATTGTCAATGATTGTCAGTGTCTGACTGACAATATTATATTCGGCTGAGTGCGTTGTAAGACAAAGATAGATTTGGAAAATATTACGACGGCATTGTGTTCATTTTTTTTTCGAATCCTGAAAAGACCAATAAATATTTTTGAAAAATTTAAACGCAAAATGAAAGACTAAATTATTAGCGAGGGCCGAAAGTCCCTTAGAATAAATAAAAAGTTTATTTTGAATGAGATATTTGAAATTAAAAATCACACTACATTTTCTCTTAGTTTTTCACCCCTGTAACTTATTAAAATAAAAATTATAGAAGTTCTCAGGAACTTTCGGCCCTCGCTAATAACGTAATCTTTCATTCTGCGTTTAAATATTTCAAAAATACTTATTAGTTTTCTCCGGATTCGAAAAAAATGAATCCCCATTTGAATAGCATTGCAGCCTAAAATACGTACCGATCCTCTTAAATTACATCTCAACTGAACTAACTTTTCTTGGTTATTGATATTTTATGGACTTTATGGTCTTTAAATGTTTATTCTTCTTGATATATTAAGGCCGCGTCTCACCATCAAATAATTTGATCAAACAGTTTGAGCAAACTCCGGAAGTACGTCAAAGTGACGTCACAATTGCAGTTTTTTTGAAATTCTAAAAATCTGTGCTCTCACTATCAGTCTAGTTTGATCAAATTTTTTGTATTGAGTTGTCTAACTTGTTTGTACTTTATTTAAAATTAAAATTTTTCATTATTATCCACAATGAACACTCAGGATGTGACGTCACTAACTGTCACTTTCAGTTTGCTCAAACCAGTTTGATCAAATTATTTGATGGTTTGACGCGGCCTTTAGTCATGTTGTGCCTGGCTGATTGACATATAGTCCATGCCATTATAAAAAAAAATTTGATTATTTTGTTTTTACTAATTTTCCCTTTTACTCTAATATTTTATATTATAACCGTCAGTTTGTTTTTTAGATTTTCTCCACGATAACAAAATGCAAATCATGGAGGCACTAATTGAACATGTATCTCACGAAGGAAATTATATGAATCCACATGCCGAAGGAAAAACATTAAATAAAAATAGGAAAGTTGTGACTGGAAAAAAATCTCACAAGTGTGAAATTTGTTTTAAGCAATTCAGTCACGCAAGTAATTTGAAAAAACATTTGAGAGTGCACACTGGAGAAAAACCTCACAAGTGTGAAATTTGTTTTAAGCAGTTTACTACATTAAGTTTTTTGAAAAGACATTTGAGAGTGCACACTGGGAAGAAACCTTACAAGTGTGAAATTTGTTTTAAGCAATTTACTAACGCAGGTAGTTTGAAAATTCATTTGAGAGTGCACACTGCAGAAAAACCTCACAGGTGTGAAATTTGTTTTAAGCACTTTAATCAATCAAGTGATTTGAAAGTACATTTGATAGTTCACACTAAAGAAAAAGCGTACAAGTGTGAAATTTGTTTGAAGAATTTTGCTAAATCAGGAAATTTGAAAAAGCATTTGATATTGCACACTGGAGAAAAACCACATAAATGTGAAATTTGTTTGAAGAATTTTACTGAATTAGGAAGTTTGAAAAAGCATTTGAGATTGCACACCGGAGAAAAACCACACAAATGTGAAATTTGTTTTAAGCGATTTAGTCAATCGAGTGATTTGAAAACACATATGAGAGTACACACTGGAGAAAAACCTCACAAGTGTGAAATTTGTTTTAAGCAGTGTTCTCAGAAAAGTAACTTGGAAAGTCATTTAATAGTGCACACGGGAGAAAAACCTTATAAGTGTGAAATTTGTTTTAAGGGATTTACTCAAGCAGGTGATTTGAAAATACATTTGAGAGTCCATACTGGAGAAAAACCTCACAAGTGTGAAATTTGTTTTAAGCAGTTTACTACATTAAGTTCTTTGAAAAGACATTTGAGAGTGCACACTGGAGAAAAACCGTACAAGTGTGAAATTTGTTTTAAGCAATTTATTCGAGCAGATCATGTTAAAACACATTTGAGAATACACACTGGAGAAAAACCTTACAAGTGTGAAATTTGTGTTAAGCAATTCATTCAAGCAATTGATTTAAAAAGACATTTGAGAGTGCATAGTGGAGAAAACTCTTAGTCCCGGTGTTCATGAGCGGAATGTTGCCGTCAGTCCGTTAGGAAAGTTTCCGTGCGACCAGCGACCGCCGTTGTGATGTTATGACTGGAGGTTCTAATCGGGAGGTACACATAAAGGTACGTTTTTACTGACGCTGCTGCCTCCGTAATCGCTGAAAGATCTTCGCTGAACATGGTTGCACAATTTTGGGGTAATTTGAAAGCATCTAGGGGAATTTTTCTAAGCAGAAATGGTTAGGGGATTTTTTTGGGGGTAATATTATGGAGAATTTTAAGGTTTCATGGTAAATTAAATTTGCGAATGTACATAGAACTGTATATTATACTCTCATACTATATATTCGAAGACGATATGGCCTATGAATTATTTCCAGTTCCCGCTGTTGATAAGTAGTGTAACTTTGGTTTACTGTTCTTTACATATGACTACTAAATGCGGCAAAAATTTAAATTTGGGGGATTTGAGCTTTAATTTGAGGGAATTTCAGTTTCTAAATTTATTAAATGTGTGAGTTTTATTAAATTACATCTGGCAACTCTGTAGCTGAGCCGTGAGTGAGGTGTATCTGGTTGTGCGTGTGTTTGTATGGTTTGTAAAGAGCTGGGCCCTGATTCTAAATCAAATTTCGACCAAAAACAAGTCGCTTTCAATATGGCGACAGTTGAAATGCGATTGTGCGAGCCTTGTGGATTTTAGTTGAACTAACGATGTGACGTCATGAAATAGCGACTATCGAAATTAATAGCGACTTTAAAAAGGGTGTTGATAGGGAGTTTTTGTGCACACAAATACGTAAACGTAACGCATCTTTTTGACATATACGCTTGCGCATTAATGGTTGAACTCCCGTATCGCGATACGTATTACCTAAGGTTACGGGCTGGTACGTTAGGTTCATACGCATCCCTATCGAGCCGAAAGTCACCGAATGCACACGAGGATCTTGCCCGATTACCTACCAAATGAACATTTCATCAGCGTACTCGTACTATCCGTTTATAAACATTTTAAGGTTATATTGGTTATTGTGAGTAAAATTATTCTGTGTTTGTAATTGGAAATTGGAACTTCATAATAGATTTAAAATTTTATTGTTTTTAAGTTGTCTATTAATAAAGCAAAACAAACAAATCTTGTATTAATTTAAGAAATACAGTGATCACCACAAGTAATAACTAGATAAACAAATGACCTAGTTTCAGTAAAATTTTCAAATAAATATTACCACACTATTTACATTATACCTACTGGAATTCTGATGTAGGTATATAATAATTTACAACTAAAAAGTAGGTATAAACAAAAATAAAAAAATTTTAACCTAAGGAAAAATAATATTTTTATTTTTAAATAGAAGCAATTAAAACCATACAATTTCATCATTCATTTATCTTTCTTTACATTTGTATATTAATTGTATATTGTGTGAACATTGTTTTATTTTTTTTAAATGTCAACGGAATTTAAAAATGACTTTACGATTTGCTTTACGTTACGTTAAGGCAGTTACAAAAACTACCATTTCGACCATATTTCGACTGTCGAAATTATTTGACACGGACACGGAGATGAATGAATGGCCAAAAGCGAGGTTAGGTTTAGTTTAGATGTGTTTTGTTTATTTCTTTCAAGGAAAACTAAAGCAAAAGGTATTTTAATATAGCTGGGTTTAATTGAAATTTGCTTGTTTTGAGGAATAGATAGAATAGTATTAAATTAGAAATATAATAATTGAGAATGTCCACAACATGAATCATCAACTCAATGAAAGATGTAAGGTAATAATCTGGGAAAATTAGTAAAAAACAAGGAAAATTAATTACCAGCTATTTTATTGCTGGACATGCTGAAATCAAATCTTAAGATTTCCTATATTAGTAATATAGCTGTGCAAAGTCCACAGAAAGTGTGCTATTTTGTTTATAAACAAATTAGCGCTCCGAAATCTTTTTTTTATTATTGCTCTATAACTCCGAAAATTTTAACTTTAAACCAAAACACTCACATAAAAATTGACGGTAATTTAATTCTGCACATTGATAATTTATTCCAATTTCCTTCGACGGAAATTTTCCTCGGAAAATTCTGGTTTTCCAAACAAAATCTTTAATTTTCAACTAAAATTTGAGGGAAGTAATTATTTATCAATAATTAAATAATTTGGTGACAGTGACATAAATCTTTTTTGTTATGAGTGTCTTGAATATATGAAAATTTGTATGTACAAAGAGGACCGGAATTAAAAGGTATCTAATTGTTCAAAGATTAAAATCCTGTTGTTTATAACTCTGTCGCAAATGCCGGTCAAATTTGACCGGTTATACCTGGAATCACTCCTCGCAATTCAATTTGTTTTTCTTCGAAAAGGACACAGAAGCCGTGCCCTTTTCAACAGCGTTAACTTAATTTAATTTAATCTAATATTTTCTGAGGGGTTCTATTTGTTTATAAGCCAAAAAATTGTTTCTTTATAACATTCCTGAGACCGCTCAAATGGTCCAATTTCAATCCTGTAAGGTACGTTGAATAGGTATAGTGCCTTTTTATACGAAAATCATAGTTATTCTGGTGTATCATAATCTTTCTGGTTATTATTTCGACCGAAATTTTTTAATTAACATTTTAATTATTGCTAAACTATTGGTTAGATTGTCGCCGGTCTCCTGATATACAGAGAAGGGCTAAATTATGGAATAAATTCATTTTCTCTAAAATGGACGATTTTAGAGAAAAATCCCGAAACAGGTCGATTTTTATTTTTAAATTAAATTTCTTGGCATATATTTCAAACTAGTGACGTCATCCATCCGAGCGTGATGACGTAATCGATTATTTTTTTAAATAGGAATAGGGGTTCGTGTTGTAGCTCATTTACAAAGGCGTTCAATTCTCTATTCAGTATTATAAACATTAATATCATTATTTATACAGGGAGGCCAAAAAAATTTTTGAATTCAATTAATTGACGCAAGAAGAAGAATGCATGTAATTTATTTAACTCAAAATACATTCTATTGCTGTCAGAAACTAGAAAAAAATGTTTATTTTGCAAATAAACATTGCTTTTAGCTTAAATTAAATGTTCAAACTGCCAATAGGTAGGAGGGAGGCTGTTTGTGATTTAATTTAAGCGAAAAGAAATGCTTATTTGTGAAATAAACCTTTTTTTCTATTTTCTGACAGCAGTACAATGTATTTTGAGTTAAATAAATTACATACATTCTTCTTTTTGCGCCAATTAATTTAATTCAAAAATTTTTTTTGGCAACCCTGTATAAATACCTAATGATAATAATGTTTATATTGCTGAATAGAGAATTGAACGCCCTTTCAAATGACCTACCACACGGCCCCCTATTCATATTAACAAAATTATCGATTACGTCATCACGCTCAGATGGATGACGTCACTAGTAAGAAATATATGCCAAAAAATTCTAATTTAAAAATAAAAATCGACCTCTTTCGGGATTTTGCTCCAAAATGGTCCGTTTTAAAGAAATGAATTTATTCCATAATTTAGCCCCTCTGTATAAATCTTTCATGTCATCAATTATTTAATTATTGACAAATAATTAGGTACTTCCCTAAAATTTTAATTGAAAATTGCAGATTTTTTGGGAAAACTCTGATTTTCTGAGTAAAATTTTTGTTGAAGGAAATCGGAAAAAAAAATAACTTTGTGCAGAACTAAATTACGGTGAATTTTTATTTGAGTGTTTTTGGCTCAAAGGAAAAATTTTAGGAGTTACAGACCACTAATTGAAAAAAAAAAGAAGATTTAGGAGTGTTAATTTGTTTATAAATAAAATAACACACTTTCTGCGGACTTGTCATACCCCATATTACTAATATATGCAATCTTAAGATTCGATTTTAGCAATAAAATAGCTGGTAAGTAATTTTTCCCAAAAATGGCATTTTTTGATAATTTTCCCAGACTATCAACAAATTCCAATAAACTGGAGCGCCAACCCAAATTCTGAGCAGTCTCAACATGATAAGGTTAATATCCCCAGTTGTGCTATTCGTGGTGTGCAAGTACTTGGAAAGGGAAACGAGAAACGACCCTGCGCGAGTCGCAGTGCAAGGTTGCCAGGTCTGGTGAAAATTCACCAGATTTGGTGATTTTCTAACCCATTTGGTGATATGGTGAAAACTTTTTTAAAAAGCTTAATATCTGGTGATTTTTTGACCTTATCTATATTATATTTTTTTATTTAAAAAGTACGATTTTATGTTTTTTATTCGTTATTAAGAATTGCCTAATATTCATATAATACAAAAAGTCTAATTTTGTAATATAAAATGATCCGCCTCTGTGGTGCTCAACTGGGGATCCACCGAAATTTACGCTACTCTTACAAGTGTTAATGCACTTCGAATAATTTATGTCTTGGTTTTATAAACAAACCAGTTCAGTTAATATCAACATATCAATTTTCAATTTATCAGTTTTATCTTTCTTGTGTCAGCTGTAGAGTTTTAAGTGATTACTGTTCTTCATATTTTGTAGTTTTGTCACGTTTTGTGTTGGTTTGGTCATCTAAACTAAAATCTCAAAGGTTCTTAGGAACTATTTTTTCAATTTTAATTTGTATTAAAAATTTATTAGCATGAGCAAAATTACTAGGTTTCCAACAAAACAATTTTGTATAACACCCCGCTCGACGAGGGTCGTCTGTCAGGCCAAGTTTAAGACATAAAACGTTAAGTTTTAAATAATCTACATTGTCGGGATTATCAGTACCTTTTATAAAAATGAACACCTACATTTTACATTATATTTTACAAAAAAAAAAATCGTTTCATTTGTATTTTAATTTTTAATTATTGTTTTATTAGGTTTGTTCCAACCCTTCACATTACCGTTCTCGAATAGTTACGGGTATGCGCATGCGCAAAATTCTGCGCAGCAACACATTTTTCGTTACTGCGCATACTCATAACAATCTGGTGATTTTGAGCAAAATCTGGCAACTTTTTAAGCAATTGTCTGGTGATTTTTAGTTTTTTGACCTGGCAACTATGTCGCAGTGAAATATTGCAACTATCTTAAATAATTCATATTGTCAATTGAAATTGTCAAATTGACGTATATTTCATACCTTCTGTCAATGAAGCAGAAAAATTATATATTGCTCCACAATATTGATATGATATGCAATTATTATATAAAGGTAAATTTAATTAATTGTATTTTGCTTGCAGTACTGCATTTTAATAACTAATTTTATTTACTACATACAATTGTTGATTAAATCAAACAAATGAAATAGAGAATGTGGAAAAATCCCCTTACGAACAATTCACACATCCACCATTTCAGGTTGGGAAAAATTTCTTGAATAGAATCAAAGATCCAAACACCTGTTCTTAGAAATGTGTTTCGCCCCTTTTAGAGGGCGAAACACATTTCTAAGAACAGGTGTTTGGATCTTTGATTCTATTCAAGAAATTTTTCCCAACCTGAAATGGTGGATGTGTGAATTGTTCGTAAGGGGATTTTTCCACATTCTCTATTTCATTTGTTTGATTTAGTTACGTTTGGTCGGTAAACCAATAACTTAGATCTTTTTGATCACTGAGTGTGTTTCAAACAATTGTTGATGTTTTCATAACATAACCTGAATCTTATTTTTTCTTCTTATTATTTGTTTGGACTATGGCCTTGACAATTATGCAGTAACCAGGACTAATATAATTGGCCAATATAATTAAAAGTGCGAATAATAGTACAGAGCGTAGAAATAGGGGTCGTTTTGTCGAAATTGCACGGTCCCAATACTCTGCGGCTGTCATGGCGGTGTCGAAATGAAATTGCGACTGTCGAAATGAATTAGAATCAGGCCCCTGTTTTGACTTATAGGCCGGCTACACACAACGTCTTGCCTGTGCAGTCCAAAACTCTGCAGGCATGACGGAACAAAAAGACGGTACCCCGTGCAGACTACGTAAAAAATTGGACTGCGCAAACTTCAGTCTTTCGAGAACTCGACACGATGAGCAGCACGGAAGAGGTTTCTTTAATGGAAGCGTTATTGTATTGTTTATTAATAAAAAAAGCAACAAACAAACAAGCAAAGACGCTGTGGAAGTAAGTGGAGTAAAAAGTGGCTCTTGCGGAGAAATATACATTCACATGTTAACTTAAATCGAAGATTTGAGAGAAGATCCTGAAGACTGGCGTGGTTTTCATTACACGTACAATTATGGCTCAATCCCATACAAACATAATACTACATTAAATATGCCACAAGAAAACAGTTTCAGTATATTATACCAGTAGATATACAGTGCGCTAATAAGTGTTACCCCCCTCCCCTATTAACTTATTGATTTTTAGCACATAAGCAAAACCCTCGGACAGGTCGATTTTTAAAATAATTATAGTATATTATAGCATCAATATTTCGAACTTTACGCGATACCTCTTCAGGTGACAGGCATAAATTTATTTTTTTAAATAGGAAAGTACATCATACGACACCTCATTTAAAAGATTTTGAAATACTGATTACAAAAATGTATATTACTTTAATGATTTTTTGAGAGTGTAGGCGCAAAATTTCGGTCGAATTATTTTGAAATGCATTCATTATTTTTCCGAATTCTGAGAAAACTTACAAGTATCTTTGAAACATTTAAACGCAGAATGAAATATTACAGTATTGATGGTAGAAAGTCCCTGAGAAATTCTATAATGTCTATTTTAATAAGTCACGGGGCGAAAAACTAAGAAAATTTAGTCTGATTTTTAATTTAAAAATATATCTTTCAAAAGATACTTTTTGTTTATTCTAAGGCAGCCCTTTTAGTTTTTCTGTCAATAAAGCGTATGCTTCGTATTTCTTATTCCTGTCGGTATGTATTCTTTACACTTCGCACCTTCCATAATGCCAGCAAAGATTTGTATAATTCTATAAATTCAGTTAAAAACTGTTTTGTAACACTTCTTACGTCGCTTATTTTGTCTGGTCTTGGTCTATCCACCTCGAAAACTTTTGCGGAACTGAAGAACGGACTGAACTCCCGGCCACACGTTCAAGCATGATACAATAAATTTAGGTTTCATTATATCATGACGTTCAAGTAAAACTGTAGAACCTAAAACTGCACAAGTAAAATCTTCAGCATGTCGACGAGAGTACAGTCCGCGCTTGGAGGTCTGAGCGCGATACAGTCTTGCCGTCCATACACACGCTCTTACCTGCACAAACGAGTCCCTGCAGGCATGCTCTCAGGCAAGACGTTGTATGTAGACGGCCTATTAAGCGTCTCAACCGTTGTACCGAGGGATAACTAGCGTCGATTTTTGGTGACTGCTCAGATATAATGTCAAATGAGATGTCGAATTAAAGCTTATAATTCAAGGATGGTACTATAAGTGAGAAATTTGACCTAGTACTTCCGGTTCTAGAAATGTTGACCGTAAGTACTGTTTTAAAGTGGTCGAAATACTACAAGCGATATATTATTTGACGCAGGCACGTAGCCAAGGGAGGGATCCATGGGGTCCGGACCCCTCCCAAAACTGTCCCGGATTTGGTACCAAGCCAGCAAGTTTATCCACAAGTTATTATATTTTCTTTGAAAGAGCGAACGAAATTATTATTATTTTTTATTAGCATTATTTCTCTTTTTATTCACGGATCAACTTATATTATACTCCTGTCGCCAGTGGGGGTACAACGGCCTCCTTAATTCAGATGGACTTACCCAAGTTTTTTTGTCTATTTTCACCCGTAGAACACGAATTTTTTGGGCAACAGTCCATCCGAATGTCGATAAGATTGTTATAAACAAAGAACTTGAGAAATCACATAACAGCGAGTTTTCGCAAAACAAAACATTTTTTTTTGTCCATAAGGAAAAATTTTCCTGTAACTGGCTGTATACCATTAATTACAAAAATTGAAGAAAATCTTGTGCATAAAAGGTATATTTATTTAAAACCCCAATAAAGGGCTACATTAAAAGACAGAACGTTTTCGCTCTAAAGAGAGCATCATCAGTGTTCCAAGCAAGCTCTACATGCTAAGCCACCAAAAATACATGGGTCAAAACCCTTAAAACGCCGACCAAAAGTCTTACATTGGCGTGTTATATATTAAACCCTGGCGATGGGTGAAATTTAAACAAGATGTACCTCAAAGCATCATATGACTATACCACGTGTACGTGGGTGGACCCACATACAAGTGGTATAGTCATAGTGGACCCACATACACGTGGTGTAGACCGGTTAAGTCTCAGTTCTCATTTGTTTTTATACAATATTCACCATATTTACAGAGAAACTGAAAAATTTTACAATGTTTCGTGCTACAAATTATAAACAGCTTTTTTTGTTTTTTGCAGTAAAGGAGAGACAACTGGAGCAGATTACTATGATTATTTGCAAAGGGATGGTTTGTGCTTAGCAACCGATTCAGTAAAATGTATTTATTATCACCTTTGTTTAACATTTGAAGTTATTATTAACAATCCCAATTTTTTTCTCTTGGAGTTGTATGACTACGGGCCCTTCAAGGCTCATTCGATTCATCGCAATTTTGCTCATTTATTTTACTATATATTTTCCTATACCTATCTACTTAACATTTTCTATCCTACTTATCCTACATAATCTATAATCCCAATCTTAAAAATTTTTTTGCAAAACATTTATTGTCACTTGATGTTATATGATCTTTGGTAATGAAAAGCATGAAGTTTACAACAGCATGAAGGATTTCACTTAAATTTTGAATTTTAGTGCGAATGTAGGGAAAATGCATTTAAAGTTTATTCTGCTGTTATAAAAATTATGTGTAATATTGTTTTAAATATAATTATACAAAAATAACAGCCATCAAGGTAATTAATCTTCAAAAAAGTATAAAAAGAAAAATAACGATAAAGGGCGATAACAAAAAAGAAAGTTATCTACTATAAACCTCAACAATGCACATCATAATTGTCAGCAATTGTTTTTATAGTTATTTCTAGCGATATTATTTATTTTTGTCATTGTTTCTTTTTTTGTATAATAAACGTTACTTACAAGGAATTACTTTTAATTTGATTTTGTAAAAGCTTCTAGTTAATATATTTTCCTGTTCGACTCAAAAAATACTATAAATTTTACTTGAATTTGTCATTTAAAATCGTGGTTTCGAAAGCGGTAGTCCGAAAGTCAGACTACCGACGTCATCAATTGCGACGTTGCCTTTTTCTCTTCATGGCTTGTAAAGTAAAGGTGGCTATGGGCCTTGGGCCTTATCACTGTCATTTGTCATTTTATTAATTTTGTTTTGTTTTTTTGTCTTGTCTTGTTTTGGTTTTGGAATCTAAATTCTAAAGATCTAACTAAATTGTGTTTCTTTCTTTACTTGAGGAATTGTTAAATTGATATCCCATTTTGGGTGTAAAGTAAAATTATATGTAATCAAGTGTAATCAAATGGACGTAGACGTAATACAAGAAAATTGCGAGGAGACATGTAAAGTAGAAATTGAGTATAATGACTTAACCGACTCTGCTCCTTTAGAGGGCTTTAAATGTGAAATTAAGGAAGAAAACAATAGTCAACATGGCACATATGATTATTTAGACTTAGAAGAACATCGCATCAAAACTAAAATTGTAGAAAAACATGAGAATAAACTTAACACATTTGAAGAAAATCAAAGAAGTGAAAAAGGTTAGTAACAATATATTTACGTGTTTTTCCCATATTTAGAAGTAGTATAACTCTGGACCTCGCAGGTAAACTACATTATCTCCACATGGTGTTGTTTTGAATAAGTTCCTGTAATCCACTTATTTTATTAGTTGAATTCGGTATACAAATTTGGTTACGACATATCATAAAATATGGTCACATTGTTCATTGTTTTTCAAACAATTATGGGATATATCAGATTTTTATAGCATTCAAAGTGCTCTACTGCACAGTTGCTGGAAATGACATACATTAATTCCTCTTCAACCGCAGGGGTTACGTTCCGAAG